>NC_054556.1:2588787-2678787 GCF_017654505.1 Polyodon spathula | reverse complement strand
ATTGGATGGCAGATCTCAGTTCTTCACAAGCATAATTGTGGGGACACAGAGCTGAGGGTATCAGCCACATTAATTGTAACCATACTGAATTTAATTTTACTGACGCCAACTAGTGGACACCAGGCACGTGATTACTAAGCTATTAAAAAGTATCTATGCAGTAGCATTTCAATACCATATCTGCCTTTTCAGGAATATGTTCACAATGAAACATTTTGAACAGACCATTTTGGGAATGAAACAGTTAAACGAGAGACTGATCACAAATTATTCCTTTTTTTCTGTTTTTGCTTCATTGCATTTCAGCTTTTTCAAGTACAGCATCGATCAGGAAATTACACTACTGATAAATGGAACCATATTAATTCAACACAAAGGATATGATAACGAACGCAGCTGCGATCAGCAGCAAAACAGCAGTCATTTTCAGTTCCACTGCACAGCATGCACTCTAAATGAACTGCTCAGTGCTTCTCAAGACAGAAAACTCACGAGTCATCCGTTCATTTTAGTTACATTTTTATGACTCAAACAAATGAATGTGCAACAATGTTAATACATCGCATATCATTTTTCAATAAAAAAAATGCAAAAAATGAAGTGCTTTAACAACAGATGCCCTACAAGTTAATTTGTGCAACTGACACCAGCAATGATTTCTTATCTTTCGGTCCTATTTCATTCTTGTGATACTGCGGAAAGGGTAGAGTCATCCTTGATGGGCACGACTTTGGGAAACTAGAAGTCAATCACTACAGGTCTTACAACTCCGGCACTGTAAACTGGCAACCCAAAACTTTCACCTGCAACAAGTTTGTTAATTAAAAGAAGATTAGCTGGTGTGCACGTCTCTGCAGGCATATCCTACTGCAAACTCCTGTGCTCTTACTGTGTCACACACTTTCCCAACAGCTGCCATCAGTTTATTCACATTTGAATTGCGTGCTGAGTAGCGTGGTGATCAGCAATGGCGCATCATTGTTTTCTCTCCTCCCAAACATTCTGTTTGATGTGGGCTTGCATAGCGATTATACAGGGAAGATTTATTCCATCAACTATGGCGCTTCTTCGCACTGGGGCTTACTGAAGCACATTGCCAGCAGATGCTGTTTCTTTCCCCTTTGCTGATGGTAAATTTTTTTTTTTTTTTTTTTAATGCTGTTAACCATTACAAAAATGACTGGAAAAATATTATTTCAATTATTTGGCATGTGGATGTCTGGATGAATAATATTTCCATTATTATTAAGAAGAAGAAGAAGAAGAAGAAGAAGAAGGAAGAAGAAGAAGAAGAAGGAAGAAGAAGAAGAAGAAGAAGAAGAAGAAGAAGAAGAAGAAGAATGATAATTTTAACATGCAATGCAATGCTCTTGTGCTCCATACAAACAAACAAACATAGATCTATATATCAGTATGTAAACAAGCATAACAATCCAGAGAAATACAACAACAGACATCGCAGTGCTAGGGATGGGAACACATTTTAACAGCCATTGCCTTAGGAAGTGAAAAAAAGAAATCCATTTGTTCTATCCTCAAGCATGATCTGATTTTGCACGTATCTGCAACAAGGCTTGAAGGAAGCCTAAATCAAGATCTGAGTTAATGTGCCATGGCTCCTCTGCCGGGAAGCACATTTACCCCTCTGAAGCCATAAAATCGCTATTTTTATCCAGCCTGTTATTGTTCTTCTGTACATTAACACTGCGGTTCCACAGTGATTCGGCTTCTGATGGCTTTTTTTCTGTTAATGGAAGCAGCGTGGAGTTTAGAAAGGGAAGCAAACAGAAAAGTTGCCTGCGGTATTAAATGCTTTTAAGAAACTAAAAAGAAATAACAAAATATAAAAAAAGAAAAAGGAAAAAAGGAATAATAACTGGTTACAAAAAGGTTCACCCCTGGTTCAATGGCATCCCTGCTGTTTGCTGAACAAGCTGAACAGAAAGGTCTTATGGTGTAAGAGCATGGACATGTCACAAAATGGAAGAGCCATATGGGTCCTTGCCTGTTTAGCTGGGGAAAGCATCCTTAACTTGACCCTTAATGCACTGGTCTCCAGAATGGACATGCCAGTTCAAGACCCTTTCAGCTCTTGAAAGCGGGTGGGATAAACTCATAGGCAGCATTGCATGATGGAGAGGTTAGGTGTTACGCACCTTCCTACTCCAGCCACTGTACTGGAAGGCTGGCTTACTGCATTTTATTACATGTATTTGGAAAAAAAATGGACGTGCTTGGACTACAGTGGAGTATAAGTATCTATTCACCTGGCAGCGAGTTGCTCTGTGATGTGCTGCTGACGTGTGTTGATGTGTGTAGTTGCTCTGTGAGGTGTGTTAATGTGTGTGTAGTTGCTCTGTGAGGTGTGTTAATGTGTGAGAGCTTCTCTGTGATGTGTTGCTGACGTGTGTTAATGTGTGTAGTTGCTATGTGAGGTGTGTTAATGTGTGTGTAGTTGCTCTGTGAGGTGTGTTAATGTGTGAGAGCTTCTCTGTGATGTGTTGCTGACGTGTGTTAATGTGTGTGAGTTGCTCTGTGAGTAAATAATTAAGCAGCACACATTACTTTTAGAACGCTGTACAAAATAAGGTTAAATGAATCCCATCTTTTCAAAGTGCTTCATTAGTATTAAAATCTAACTTTGCATTGCGTCCGGCACACTGTGGGCCACTGAATGTGGAGGTACAGCTTGTGGGGTCTAGTGGATGTCTTTTTTTCATTAAACAGTGGTCTACTTTCATTACAAATAGCAGTGGTGCTTTTTACCATCATGTTTTATGAATTATTTATCAATGCGACAAATGTGGATCAATACTGTAACCTTTGCCTTTAATACTATTATTAACACTGAATCTATGCTAATACTGAACTCCTCCTGAAATCTGTGTGCACAAGCATATTTACCAGTATCTTCCAGAAAATACAGTATTCCTACAATGTGCATGACTGGCAAAACTGGTGAAGGCTGTACAAAAAACTAAACTATGAATATCGACAGTCCGTTTTTGGTGCACTGTACTTCATTAGAATTGTTTAGATTCACACATAAAGATATATGTGATACCATGAGATCAATTACAGTACAGTAGATTCAGACACCATGATAATGAAAGTGAAGGATCAAGTGGTATAGTAACAGATGATCCGAGGTGTTGAATTGTGGAGCTCGGTGCTTACACGGTACGTTAACGCTCTGCTCCTGCAGTTCTTTAATAAATGATGGCAATGACATCATTATTTATTTTTTGTCTTTAAGAACTCTAGCACTGCAGCTTATATCATTCCGGAGATAGATTTGTCTGCAGTACCATTCTAAATGTCTGATCAGTTACAATACATACAGTAACAAAATAACTTTCATGTAATATAGAATGTTAAAGAGATTTGGTACCTATAGGAAAAGATTTTGCTTTTTTTATAGCGTACTTTCAACATTTTTACTGAAAACAACCTCTGAAATAATTTCCAGTACAATCAATGTTCTATGAGGTTTCCAGATATGTAGCTGATGCTTGCTCTGGACAATCCCTTTAAAAAGTCTCACTACCACTAAGAGTTTGGACCTGGAGATCAGTGGATATCCCAGGAAACAAGAGATTATATCCCAGCAGTTTCATTCTGTAATAGAGCAATAACCAATGGTTTTGATCTCCATTCTCCCACCATCCTACCAGGACCTGATAGCATTTAAACTCTCCTATATTGTGCACCTCTGAAATCACAGACACAGTGGTTTATTTTAATGATCTGAACTATGGCAAACCTAAATATTGCCTCATTAAAATGTCTAAACTTGTTTTTCCACTCACTTCAATTTACTGTATCATAAGACCCTTTCATAAGAACATAAGAACATAAGAAAGTTTACAAACGAGAGGAGGCCATTCGGCCCATCTTGCTCGTTTGGTTGTTAGTAGCTTATTGATCCCAAAATCTCATCAAGCAGCTTCTTGAAGGATCCCAGGGTGTCAGCTTCAACAACATTACTGGGGAGTTGATTCCAGACCCTCACAATTCTTTGTGTAAAAAAGTGTCTCCTATTTTCTGTTCTGAATGCCCCTTTTTCTAAACTCCATTTGTGACCCCTGGTCCTTGTTTCTTTTTTCAGGCTGAAAAAGTCCCTTGGGTCGACACTGTCAATACCTTTTAGAATTTTGAATGCTTGAATTAGGTCGCCACGTAGTCTTCTTTGTTCAAGACTGAATAGATTCAATTCTTTTAGCCTGTCTGCATATGACATGCCTTTTAAGCCCGGAATAATTCTGGTCGCTCTTCTTTGCACTCTTTCTAGAGCAGCAATATCTTTTTTATAGCGAGGTGACCAGAACTGAACACAATATTCAAGATGAGGTCTTACTAGTGCATTGTACAGTTTTAACATTACTTCCCTTGATTTAAATTCAACACTTTTCACAATGTATCCGAGCATCTTGTTAGCCTTTTTTATAGCTTCCCCACATTGTCTAGATGAAGACATTTCTGAGTCAACAAAAACTCCTAGGTCTTTTTCATAGATTCCTTCTCCAATTTCAATATCTCCCATATGATATTTATAATGTACATTTTTATTTCCTGCGTGCAGTACCTTACACTTTTCTCTATTAAATGTCATTTGCCATGTGTCTGCCCAGTTCTGAATCTTGTCTAGATCATTTTGAATGACCTTTGCTGCTGCAACAGTGTTTGCCACTCCTCCTACTTTTGTGTCGTCTGCAAATTTAACAAGTTTGCTTACTATACCAGAATCTAAATCATTAATGTAGATTAGGAATAGCAGAGGACCTAATACTGATCCCTGTGGTACACCGTTGGTTACCACACTCCATTCTGAGGTTTTTCCTCTAATCAGTACTTTTTGTTTTCTACATGTTAACCACTCCCTAATCCATGTACATGTGTTTCCTTGAATCCCAACTGCGTTCAGTTTGAGAATTAATCTTTTGTGCGGGACTTTCACACTGGTATGCTCTACCTGGGACAGAACCTACCAGGTCAGGACCTGGTGTAATGCTGGTCGGGTTCGCGACTTTACACTTTTGATAAAGCACGGTTGACCTGAGTGACAGATGCAAGTATACAGTGAGTGTATCAATCTCCTGGAAGCAGCTTGCTATGGACACTTCTTTGAATTGGCTGGCTGTTTGTTATTTTGTCTCACTCAACCCAGGTCAAAGTGTGTCGACCCACATCCTGAGGTGGGTCGCTAGAACCTGGGTCAACCCAGGTACGTGGTTTCACACATGCAGGATTGTGACCCGGGTAGCCAGAACCTGGGTCCGGACCCGGGTAGGAGTGCCAGTGTGAAAGGTGCTATATTGAGTTAAAGAACGGCAGTATTAAGATCTGCCACTATTTTTAGATCATTAAAATGTACCCCCCAGTGTTCAACCTGGGTAATGCCAAAAGAATCAAACTTGTTGATATAGAGAAGCACACAGTAAAGTGAAAGGAGCAATGAACAGCTGAATTTATATTCCAGTAACACACTTGCAAGCAGACATTTATTCTATTATTATGCGACTAAAATTGAAACAGAATTACCCTGCATCAAAAGTTGCTTGGTATTATAAATCGTATTACAGCACTTTATATCCCACACATGTAACAAAAGAAGAAATGCACAGCACACTAATTTATAATTATGTGCTTTAAACTGTGTTCATTACAGTGCTGTGTGTCTAAACGAGGCAATATTACTGCAAAGTAAAAAAACACTATGTCACAAGCAAAGGACATTTAAAATGATAGTATACCAGGCTATTATGCTGACAGTCAAGAAGTGTAAATTATTTGAGGCCGAATGAAAAGACAGAAGAAAAAGGGGAAAAACTTTGAGTCAAGAAATGACAGTTCTGTAAGTTACACAGTAATGAGAGTGCTGCGAAAGCAGTGTTGTTAATAAAGCAAGCGTTCAATGCATGAGCAATTCTACTATCATTTAAGAGACAATCCAACACCTGACATCTTGCAAATGAACCACATTATTTTTAATACTTCACAAGGAAAAGCAAAAAACCCTCAATGGATGTGTACCGTAGTGTTTCACTTGCTGGCTTGCTTTGACTACACTTGGAGATGAATGTAGGGAAAATGCACAGATTTTAGTCTAACTAGGCTCAAGTGAAATTCATTTGAATGTGTCAAAAACCATACTAAAATGTTGTAAAGTAAGCAAGCATTCTAAAAGCATGAAACTAAATAAATGCATAGGAAAGAAACAGTAATAAATAGCAGGCAACAAGCCTGCATAATTGCAAACTTCTTTCTGGAGATCCTCCCTGTGGAGTACAGAAAATGACAGCATGCAATAGGTACATAAAACACACAGTAATCCGCATGAAAATGAAATGCAGAGCTCAGAAGTGAATGCAGTTATTTGCAGTAATGGGTTAACGCCTCCGCTCCAGATTTTAAACATGTTCCGAGGCAGGAGTTAGAGTGGCAATACTGCCTAATCAGATGCACATTGAGAACTTCAAGCCGTCCCTGGAGATTAAACAAACAGCCCTCCACAAATAAGGTGGTCAAGTCTTTTTAATGGTTGTCTGGACACGTTTCAATTTAGTGTTGTTTTAGAGTGGGAAAAAAACACATTGAATTTGACTCCGCCGTGAGCCATGAATCTCAGAGCTGATAGTTTTCATTAAAGAAACCAAACCTGTGACCACCTCAGCACACCCCCATACAGAAGCCTGAAACAGCAGGATTGGTTTGAAAGCCTTTTAATGCACAATAAACACAACTGGATCATACCAGGAGGGGTACAGTGGCACCATAGGGAATCCATCACTGATAATTTTGAAATGCAATGCATTATACAAGCTTTCTGTGCCACTACAGCCTTTGAATGACTATGGTAATTATACACAGCGTTCTCCACTCTGGAGGTATGATGCATAGATAACAAGATGTGTTTTGTTTTTTTTTTTTTTTTTTTAGGTGTTGCTAAATTAATGAAGCTTAATGAAGGTACAGCCAGGACTGGAGTGCTGAGATATGAGTTTTATAAAGGCTTGGTGTGGTAGAGTGAAGGGATCTAAAGCAATCAACATTATCACAGTCCACCACTGGGTAGCTTAACCCTAACTTCCACAGATCACATAATGTACTCGCTCCCATCTTCTGGTCTTTACCTTGCTAAGAACTGTACCAAGATAGTGCACATAGTGTATAAAGCACATGTTATACCACAAGTGAGCCACATTAGCAACAAACTATGTGAACTACATGTAAACTTCATTCCCTCAGGTCTGTGTAACAACATTGCACACTACTGTAAAATATATTTCCATTGAATATGCTCAAGTAGGCTTAAACCACCTGTAAGTTTCTTAAAACAATAAATGCATTATTTTCCTGTCATGTTGCACATTGTCAGCAGTTTAACAAAATAAATTACAAAATTCTAAATTACATTTAGAATGCTTCAAATGCTAGCTAGGTGTTGATGACCAGATGTGATGTTATCCTCTCCACTCAGTAGTACTGGCTGACTTGACTGACAGCATTATACTGCACACTTGCCAGGTAACTGCATTGCTGTGCAACTCCATCAAGGTAGGTTTTTGGAGTAAAAGCACTAACTGAGTAAATCTACAGCAACACACATGTATATTAGCATTATAGGGAACCTAAGCTAAAAAGAGCCCTCTTGTGCCATTTCCACAGGATAGGGCTCCATAAAAGTAATGCAGTGACACAGCACTAAAACCACCAGAAAATTGTGTGGATGACTTGGGAGTTGAATGATGATGACTGAAACGCCAGGGTGGCCAACATGTCATAATGCTCTTTCAATCTCTTTGAAAATTGCTACAGACTTACCTACTATATAAACTTTGGAATGGTGCTACTTATAGTACAGTATGAGTCATGTAATAGTCATAATGGGTCCTGCCAGAAGAGGAATGGCAATCAAGTTTAATACACCTCTACCAGGGATTAGTCACAATAGAGAATGGCAGTGACAAAGATTTCTGGATGGTATTTTTCTTTATTAATAAAGCCTGACATTGCTGGTTACTTTTCATTGACTAGGGTCTTATTTGCTCTATTGGAGTTCAATTTTAAATATAAATTGGAGTTGGACTGAACTAAGTCTTCCATTGGGGGTTTTGTAGGGTTTTATATTTCACAAAACCCTGCTGGTTTTCTGTGCCCCCCAATAGCCATTCATTTCTTATAGAAGAGAGAACATGTGGGTACGGTATGACACTCACACTGTAAGACAAGAAAATACATATTGCTGCAATTCTGGCAATACAGATAGAGCAAAGGTGAAGTATAATGCATTTCTTGTAAAGACAACAAGATGTTCTTCAAGCTTTTAACCCTTTAAGGGACACAAAGAATTGAGAGGTTGTTCAAATGGTTTCTTCTTGAAACTAATTTGAGACCTTAAAGGGTTAATCCATGCCCTAAAAGCGCTCAAGTTTCAGAGTATAAAAAAGGAGGGAGGATAAAATGTAACCAAGGATAAATCTGCTGCTGCTCCCCGTGCATGAATGCATGAGTCTGTTACCAGAAGCTGCTGAAATATCCTTGCAAACTAACTGCTATTATCTTTTACTTTCCTGAAAATGAACCATTCAGATTCATTTGATTTGAAAAAAAGCACTGGCGAAAAGCAGCACAGTGCGATAACAAAGACTTTTTTTATTTTCTATTTATCAAGCAAAGAGGATGCCTCAAAGTGAAATGCAGATACTGAACAGGGCTGTATTTATAAAGCATTAGCACGCTGGTACTGTGAATGGCTGCAGTGCATCGGCTGTCATGTAAAGATGAAAAAGGCTCCAAGGGACTAACAACACTGTGCAGATTGATTAGGGCAGTGCTTGTGTGGTACCCCGCCCTCCTCCCAATAAACAGGAACACTTCACGACAGAGCAAAGCATCGGGCTGGCATATCTCAAAGGCACACATGTTTGGCATTAAGGCTTATTTAATAGGATTAGGATAGCATTCGCCTTAGGAAATGACAAGTTCATAAGAAAAGTGTCTGCAAAGTGCGGTCTACACTTTTGATCAGGCAGCTGCTGTAATTACAGAACACGGGGTAGTTTCATTTCAGGGATGCTATTTTTTTTTGGTTTTTTTGCAGTTTCAGAAAAGTCCCAACCCCTGCCTCATTGCAACCACTTGCTAACACAACACTTACATTGATAGACAATTTATGAGTGCAATGGGCTTAGCTCATTGCAGTCATCAAATGGTTCCTCAATGGAGAATAATTGTGTTTTACAGCTGGTGTAAATACATACTCTCACTAACTCATTTAACTGTTGCCTTTTAACACAGTAATCCATCATTAATTGATCATCTGATCTTACGGTGCATCAGGACCATTAGGAACATCACATGTATTGTGATCCATATCACATCGCATACCTGCATATGTTCTTTATAGCTTTCCTATCTTAAATGTTCTCAGACTGAAATACAGTTCAGTATTAAAAGGAAGAACAGGCTTTGAAAAAGACTCTTGTTAAAATGATAATAAGAGACTAAGAATTTCTACTGTGCAGTAAAATGTACAAATGATTCATTGGAAATGAGATACCAAAAAAAAACCTTTACCTTACATAAATACCCACAAAGTGCCATTTATATCTCCTTAGTCTTACTTATTAGTATTATTTGCTGCCTTTATTATTCCACTTCCTTTCATGATATTTTTGACAGCATAAGCACTTAAAAAATTATGCACATTACGTGTGTGCAGGTGGGAAGGGTCTCGTCAATCTAACCAGCTCCAAAAAAGAACAACCTGTCAGAGTCAATCTGCATACCAGATCACGGGCCCCATGCAGCTAATTAAATACATTCGTAGGTGGTCTATCAGACTGAAGAACCACGGATTAAATGTGCTTCACAAAAGGCATGCTTCTGATTTGGGAAAGTGACAGCTGGCAGGCTGTGTCTGATTCTCCAGTGCTACAGAATCAAAGAGTTTTCTTAATCTTCAATTTAAATATAGTTCTGCTTTTGTAATGATCCTTTTAAGACCTGCCCCGTGCACCTGCTTTTTTTTCTTCTTTTTTAAAGAAAACATTTAATCAGGAAAAGAGACCCATTGAGATGAATTATCTCATTTACAGATGTGTGCTCATCTGCATTTGTGATGTAAGGGCTTTTAACCTCACCTCACCGACGGGACAGAATGGGTAACTGCAGTGTATCACACAGCACTGCCATTTACACAAAGGTGTTCATGGAGAAATGTGACTGTGTAGTGTGGAAAAAGTTAAATAAATGTTACAAGAATTGTGACGACCCAAAATCCTGTGTGTTGATATTGTAAATCGCTATTACTACCTTATATAGGGAAATACACAGTAGGTGGGCAAATCTATTTTAAAGGTCAGGTCAAAGAGTAGGATGGTTTGGTGAGATGGGTTTTAAATAAAAAATATGCAAAATTCCAAGTTCAGTCAAGCTTTTAAGTTATTTTTTTTTCAAATCTGCAGTGAAAAGAAATTATGAAGTGAAAGTAACTAAGTTTCAAACATGCTTCCTAAATGCTGGTCTCCTTCTTTTTGCTTCTTATGACTTTGAATTTGACTCATGATCCTGAACAGTAGCTTCATGTCGTAGCAGGTAACCACAGGATGGGACTCTGGGTAGAATAGAGATTGGTGCTGAATTACAAATGTGTTTCATTCTCACTGATATACTCAAGGGTGTACAATGAATGTTTCAAATAATTAGATATGGTACGTGTATACTGCAAAAAAAAAAAAAATAATAAAGTTGAGAAGTTACAGATATCATATTCCTGCTAATTTGTGCAACAATTAATATTAATACCGCCCTCTGCCCTCCTCTCCCCCTCTGGAAAACCTACTGCAGCAGAAACATTTAACACAGAGGGAGGTTTATTGATTCCGAATCTGGAAAATAATCCTTTCTCTCCAGTGTTTATAAAGACAATAGGTTGCCATAGAAATGAATGGGTACCACAATAACCATTGTGTCGCAGAGTGTTGGACCACTCGCACTCTAGAATCATGACGGTCACACAGGCTTACACACTTTTGTTTTCAAAAGCACAAAAAATAAATTTAGCCAAACATAAATTAAATGCTCTGGCCCTTTGTAAGGCTGGGTCAGTCCAGATAAATGTACACGGCGAAGCAGACACCTGTCACGGTGCGTCTCAGGTCTAACCCAGCTGTCTGCTCACCTGAGGTCACCAATTGAACTGCGTACGCCTTTTGCATAAATATAGGGTGGCCAGTTTTAATTGGCAATCGGTTAACCAATTAAACCTGGACACATTGTCAAATGGCTAATCAGTCAGGTCAAAACTAGCACAGTCCAGCCATATTCTTACATGGCTGGCTTGCCTGCCGATTACCTGCCGCTCTCCACAAAACTGATACCGTTAGGCATCTACAGCACCAAACCCTGAAAATAGGTATTCCCACTGCATGCCACAAAGCATTTGATGGAGTTGTAGGAAGAGGAAAAGAAGGCACAAAGAAGGAACAATAGTAACGTTTAGTACCTCCAGTACTAAATGCAATCAAAGGACATGCTTTAATAGGGTGCATTTAATTAAGGGCTCCTGCAGCAGAGAACACCAAGGGATGGAAAAAAATCAACAATTCTCTCATTTGCTGTTTTGCCTGTTACAAAAATAATCCCCCATGTGCAAGCTTAATCAGCTGATTAAAGATTCAAAATGTACACATCTAAATACCGCCCGCAGTACACCTGCTTCATCGCTCTGGTCTAAATGAGAAAATGGTGCAGTTTCAAGATGTAAATATACAAATACATTTTGAATCAGAGGCGATGCTGTAGGATTCCTAACAGTAGCAGCAAACCACATTCTTATTTCATATTCCTTTACTACATTTGAATACCAGCCATCTAGATCACAAGACATACTGTGGTAAGAGTACAACATCTTGCTATGGCATTTTAATATAATATATATATATATATATATATATATATATATATATATATATATATATATATATATATATATATATATATATATATATATATATATATATATATGTTGATTTAGTGGATGCCCATGGTTGACTGACACCTTATTGACAGTGCTGTGACAGGTGTCTAATATACTGTCCATCCTCTGTACATGTTGTGAAGAAAATGATTTTTTTTATGTTTCCATCTTTGTTTTTAAAATGTTAAAAAAAAAATTACAGAAAACTTTAACTAATGTTTGTCTAGTCATGTGATTGTGAATTGGAAAAGATTTGCCCATAGGCTAACTAAGGCAGACTTAGATTCAATGGAAATGTATACTCTTGGGGTAGACTAGCAGTGTGTGTAGATGGGAGTTGGATCCTACTTGCTTTAAAAGAAAATTGCCTTGGGGACCAGAGACTGTCACTTGTGCTGTAGATCGATGCTGAGATAATATAGCAAACATCTTAACCCAATGGAAACTCAAGGAGTGTCTTGCTGCTGTTGCCCAGACACTAATGTGCAATAGATTCAAGACTAGGTTTTTCCACACACCCCAAGCATGGCGAACACGGCCATCAAGAACAACAGCAATAAACAGACTAAATTAATGGAAAACTGGGAAAAATGTGGTAGAAAGGGAGTGCATTAAGTGCAGCACAATGCGCACAAATAAAAGTTTACCACCTGATGTTTTCCTTGAAAGATGACCAGTCCAAACAAAGCAACGGAAAAACGCTGCAGTCCAAGCCTGGTGGAGGTGGATGATAAATACCTGTAGCATAATGGCAAATACTGATGCTTCAAGGAGCATGTCTGTTTCAGATCCCTGGTGAGATCACAGCACTGGAAGGTTATAAATAGAGATACAGCAAGCTACAGCACGACTGCCCCTCTGTGATTTATTTCCTTTTTCTTTTAAATATCTTTGTCAGCTGCTGAATGATGCTGATATTAGTGCCTGCTGGCTGTTAGATGGTTTCAGTTGGAGTCCTTTCTGATTTGAAAGAAAAGCCACTTGTGTTAGAAGTAGGCCTGTGGTGTATGTTTGATAGTCCATAACACTGAAAATAAATTAGCTCTGACTGGCTCACTTGTATCTATAATGTACATCACAAGTCAAATCAAAGTAGCAGATAAAAATACTATCTCTCTTATACGATATAGATCTCTATATATATATATATATATATATATATAATATCTATATATATATCTATATATCGCTTTTCGGCTTTTCACAGTTCTCATCTTGTAGTGTCTGACGTGGTAATTCTGCTGGCAACATCAGTCAATAACATTCACTGCAAGACAGCTTGCATGACTGCAGACTCCTACATGGGCGTTTAGAGAGAGGAAGACGTCTTAATTTAAATAAAACATGACAGATTAATACAGGCACATATTTTCAAATGCGTTATCAGCTCTATAAGGATCTTCGAAAACATCAGCTTTATTTTATATTTTTTTCTATGAATTAGATCAGTGTTCTTCACTAATTTTCAGTGGGGGGCCACTTTTGCATAAGACATCAGTGTGAGGGCCACCACACCGTCTTTTTCACATTTGTGTGTTGTCTGGGGCCGCATGTCAGGGGCCACACTAAAGTCCACCAGGGGCCGCCAGTGGCCCGCAGGCCTTGCAATGAAGAACACTGAATCAGATGAATTTAGCTGCAGTATAAAGGTAGGATTTCTTTATAGTAGAAACTGTAAGTGCCTTTAAATATTTCAGCAGCTCAGCACTTTAAATCCAATTAGGTGCGGAGTTAACCTCTAAATCGTTACAGCTGTGTTTGTGGCAGGGCTGCCCGTGTAAAGTGTGTGTGGGGAATGTAAGCTTGGCAGGGATGGGGTGAAATCTGTCCCTGCCAGCAATCACAGGTGTGGCCATTCCCCAACTAGGTAATTGTTGCTAATTGGGGAGTGGCCACATGTATAAAAGGAACCGGAAAACCTTGGCTTGTTAGAGGAGTTTGGGGGTGTGTTTGTTTTGTGATTTTTTTGTTTTTTTTGTTTTTTTTGTTTTGTTTTGTTGTTATTTTGAAACTTTATAGTGATGATGACTGCTCAGCCAGTATTGTTTGCTTTGTTTAAACATTTGTTTTGGCCCTTGTGTCATGCTTATTTGTTCCTGTGTTTTGTTTAATAAACTGTGCAACATATCTTCACTGCAGCTCCTGTCTCTGAGTCTCTAATTCCTGACGGTAACATCTTTGGCAAGGACGCTATCCTGTCACAGTGTTATACACATTTATCAAGCTTCTGTGAGAAATTGGATCCACCACTTTATTTTAAAATACAAATAACTCCAGGGTCCAAGGGGCCCTGGGCTTTGCAAGCACATAATAGTTTAATAATACATTACTTTGAATGAAACAGAAACGACATCCCAGACAGGGGTCAATAAATAATATGCTAATGTGTTCCAGTAACTGGAAACACGGTAAGTTTCATCTTTATGCATGGTTTTATTATTTTGGTAACTTAAATACTCCAACTTGTTCATCAATAATTCATTTAACAAGCGCAAAAAAGATTTCTGTAGCAAATCAAACTGATTCATCGCTCCTGTTTGATCAAACCTTTCACTTCCTGATTGATGACATTATTATTATTTATTAAAATGTAAGAATTGTTTTCGGTTCTGGAGAATGAGATCCATCACTGTGCCTCCTGCTTGATTAATGAAATGAATATTCCTGGTGTCGTGTTACCTCTGAACCTGTGCTGTACTCGCATTCGCAATCGCAGCCTGCTGCATGGTTCAGGTCATGGAGGACAGCTTAATAAAGTCACAAAGGAACTAGATCAGGCTAGGCTTGACTCATTCGATGGGGACACATCAATCTGCAAAACCCCTCTAGGCTTACGCCAGATACTGTACACTGCCCAGGGGAAATAAAGGATTAGTCAAAAATTCCATGCCCCAATCCGAACGGAACGTTTCTGGTTATTTTGGCAATGCCAATAATCTAAACGGTGGCAGATTTATATATGCATGTTTCCTGTAGTATTCTGTGGTAAAACCACATACAATGAAAGTGAGCACGGGGAAGCACGGTTAAATCTAACACATGAGTAAGTGTACTTATTCTCCTGATGGTGGAGATTAGTAGTTCCTCTTGAACGGCTATTGAGCAAGCGCTGCTGGTCTCGGCCTACTTCCTCATAGACAAAACAAAAGCAAAAAAAGCAAAATGAAGCACAACAGGTCTGCTCTGGGAGAGCCAAGGTTAGTTTGTGGAGAGCGGTGGAGGCAAAGCTGCTGCATTATACCAGGGACACTGGTGCACAGGATCAGATCACTAACAACTACATCACGTGGAACTACCTCCATTGCACCTCTTCATTGCCATTTTATTTGCAGTATTCCAGCACACATAAAGATGACGAACACTGAAATACTTTCTGTTTTCTGAAATGAATTGCTATGGGCCATGTCTGTTTCTTCTGCAGAAATGGCAAGTGTATTTGAAACTCTCTGTCTATAATCCGTCACATCACAGCTACAATGGCTGGTGGCTGGGCAGCCTCTCCTAGCTGAAAGAGAGGCTCTGTCATGTTCTCTGATTCCATCCCAGCTTCCTGCTGCTTTTATCCATCTTGCTTTTGTCAAGCTCCACGCAATGCCAGGCCCAGCATTTAATCAGTATTCAATCTACCCAGCTAGTCTTCCAGAGCAGACCCTGATACCTATCTGCAAACAGTAGGCCTATCTCTCTAATAGGCTGAGGTAGATAAATATAGACAGGGGCACAGACACAATTCATTTTTTTATTTGGCAGATGGTTTTATCCACAAGACAGCAGGCAACGGAGAGTCATGGATACTGCCATGGTTGGCATACTCAGTTTCTCTTTTTCAAGGTAGATACTGCACTTAGTAAGAGGTTGTAGTTTTTTTTTGTTTGTTTTTAGGGCACTTCATTTTTACTTTGTCATCATATTCTTTCGCAGTGGCTGTAACATGCCTGTCCTTGACAGTGGAAGTTATCTTTACAAACATATGGTGCATCTCTCTGCAGCACAGTAAACAGGCTTTGTTGCACCAAAGAAAGTTTTTGTGATCAAACAACGAAACAGGCATTACCCCTTGTCGTTCCTTTCCTAGTCTTCAGTACTATCTAAAATCCCTATTACTTTGTCATTCTTAGTTCATCATCCTGAAATATCTTGACCCTTGTACCATGCCGCCAAAGGGGGTGGGGGTGGAGGGGAGAGAGAAGTTGGTCGGTGTCCCCACAATGCCTGTCAATTCACTGGCTAATGAGAAGTGTGCATTCAGAAGGGCAATATACCTTACTACCTCAGGTCAGCTGAAACTCCTGGGCACCACAATACAATACAATACAATACAGTACAGTACAATAAGGTACAGTACAGTACAGTACGGTACAATACAATACAGTACAGTAAAGTACAATACAGTACGGTACAACACAGTACAGTACAATTCAATACAGTACAATACAGTACAGAACAGTACAGTACAGTACAGTACAATACAGTACAGTACAATACAATACAGTACAACATAATACAGTACAATACAATACAATACAGTACAGTACAACACAATACAGTACAGTACAGTACAACACAATACAGTACAGTACAACACAACACCATACAGTACAGTATAATATAGTACAATACAACACAATCCCGTACAATACAATACAGTATAATATAGTACAGTACAATACAGTACAGTACAATACAACACAATACCATACAGTACAGTACAATACAGTACAATAAAATACAGTACAGTACAACACAGTATAATACAGTACAATACTGTACAGTACAATACAATATAGTACAGTACAGTACAACACAGTACAATACAGTACAATACTGTACAGTACAGTACAATATAGTACAGTACAGTACAACACAGTACAATACAGTACAATACTGTACAGTACAGTACAATATAGTTCTGAGGTGAAGCCAAAGGCCAAAGATGTATTATATGTTAACGAATGTATAATACACATAAATGTTATTGTGTCTAAACTGTAATTAATATTTTTTTCTATTGCACGACTTCCCTGACTGAAATACAATGTCTGTAGCACCTTTCATCACAAAGATCTCAAAGTGCTTCACACAAAAAAGAAACCATTAAATTAAAAAATTTAAAAGAAATGAAATTGAAATAAAAAAAACAGACAACAAATGTGGCTTTAAATGTAAAAATTAGACCTCCATCAGCACCCGTTTATAGTGCATAAGTGAAAGGCATACAACAGGTTTTACGAAAAGACTTTGCTCGCGACTGTGGAATAACAGCCTGCCATCTGATATTAAAAGTCTGTTTTTTACCCAAGGCATTCAGGCTTTTTCCTTTCTCTTTTTGTTTACCACTTGTGTCTGTCCATGTTAAAACCATCCTCTCCTTCTGTATTGCCAAGGCAACAGAAAGGGGTTTTACAAGCGAGTAGAAATGCAGTCTCCACTTTCAGAAAGCCCATGCGACTAGTATTCTTCTGCTTCTGGACACTGTTTGCTCCGTGGGTAGCATGCCGTGTGATGTGTCCTTATTTTAGGACAAGCGGTCAACAGATGATATTTTATATATTGCAATCCATTAACAACTACTAATGAAGGAGCTATGCTTCTGAGAATTGCAAAACTGAGGGGAGTACTGAAGCAGTGATTAGAGACGGATTTCTAAGGATCACAGCCAATTGGAAATTCGCATTCTGTAGCCTGGAGACCCAGCCTTGAAATTCATTGCCAAAGGTTTATGGGAATGTGCGCACCAAAAGCCCAGGCAATGTCACGCAGGTATAAGCAGACAGTGCTATGGAATTAAATATAAAAAGAAAAAATAAATAAATAAATAAAAATAGTTTAAAAAAAGGTATTTTGAGGTTTCAAAATGAAAAGATTGAAGAGAACGAGTTTACCAGTTCCATAAAGCTATAATAGTGTTTAATTTGCAGCTCTGTCTGTGAACCTTGGTTTTCTATGCGGCACAAAGAACATGTACCTGGTTGTGTGGGTTCAAGGTGAACACAATAGCTGGTTGCCTAGTGGTAAAAATATTTAATGCACTGAGCAGCTCTCCCTAGCACGGTGCCTCTGTGATAGAGCACGTGGGTATCCAGAGAGAAACAGCCTTGCAGAGAGATCTCTCAGCAGAAAGCTTGACATCCACCCGAGGGTTAATAACAGTGCTGTCTGTTTCTTGCGGCCCAAGCCTCTGCCACAAAATCAATACTCTCGATTTCAGAGTTCACTGCCCAAACGGTGTCATCTTCCACCCTGTTACAACTCGGATGGGTGGGTCCGCACTCCCTTTCACAGCCAGCAGCCTCATTCTGTGCTTTATGAGCAACAGACAAGTACAACACACTGTATAAACCTGTGAAAAATGAAAGGCGTGATTATGAGACGACCTCTATTCATCTATTACTCATTAAAAACTTCCAAGAGGCAGTGAGGTCTATGTGTTGAAGCAATGAATCAATACTAGACACACCATCCTTGCTTAGGACTTTCTCACAGAATCTACCAGCTGTAAATTGCAGCAGTGGTAGGACCCAAATAAAAACCAATTAGTTGACTTGATTCTTTAAAAAATATTATACCAGGAGCATCGTTATAAACACGTGCCTTTTAAGCACATGATTCAATACAGTGATATAATCTACAGAGCACATCTTAGTAAATGGGTCAAGGTAACCACCTGGACAGCTACTCATTTAACGAAGCTAGTGACTTTGGGTTCTGGATAGCAGTTCTAGCAGATACTTTAGGCTTTTCATACAAAATATACATATGTATTGGGGGTTATACTTATTTGTACATTTCATGTTAGAATTTTTAATGATATATGAGGGGGGTATATATATATATATATATATATATATATATATATATTATATCTATATATATATAATAGGGGTATATCATTATCCTATAGATATATATATATATATATAAGTATTCATCAACACAAACCACTGACTCGTCCACCCACTACAGAATGAACGTGACTTCAGACTCCGATAGTCACCCAAACCGTCAAGTTGCACTTCAGTCTCGAAATCTCTCAGTCTTTACGTCATGATGGCGTAGACGTACCATAGATGACTAAATGTCGACAGAAATGCAGAAAGAGAACCATCTTCATGGTAAGACGAGGGAGACAGATTTAAGCAGAAAGGTTCAAGTCTTTTCTCTCGGAAGACTCTCATCTGCTGCTATCCGTCTGTCTCCTTCGTCTTTCCAAGTTCATTACTTAGCATGCTGTGTATATACGATGATATATATAGATATATATATATATATAGATATATATATATATATATATATATATATATATATACATATATATAATAATATATATATATATATATATATATACTATAATATATATATATATATGTATATATACATATATATATATATATATATATATATATATATATATATATCATACATATAGTATACATATATATATATATATATATATATATATATATATATATATATATATATATATATATATATATATATATATATATATATATATATATATATATATATATATATATATATATTATATATATATATATATATATATATATATATATATATATATATACATATATATATATATATTTAAAGTCCCTTGCAGGCTGATTCTGCCTCTTCTCTTTATTTATTGGCGCTGCAGATAAGCTCACAATAGCAGACACCACAGTACAGAGAAAGACATAAACTAGATTCTGAGCCAGTCCTTGATGGCGTTTAACAAGCATCAAAAGAAAGCTTTTGTTTTTGTTTGTTATCCACAGTAAAGACCACTTGACAAAAGTTTGTATTTGTCTTGTTATGGTCAAAACGTTTTTTAAAAGACATGGTACTGTATGTAAATGAGCTTGCAGCTACAGAAGACAATGCTCTTTCCCCATATTTGTTGCTGAATAGTTGCACACAGCTCACACCCAATTAAAATAGGTCTATTTTATCACATGACACGCTACATGACCACATACGTTTGCATACATTGCAGACTAGGGAATTTTCTAATTCATCTTACATTCTCCAATTTTTGGCTTGCCAGTGCATGCATATCAGTATGTAAGAAACAGCATACATGATCGACCAGGAGGGGAAATACATAAACTGAGGGTGACTTGGGAAATCTAGCCGGCTTCTCAGCTCAGCTGGCAGAGCACGGGGGACCTGTGTTCAGTCTTTCAGCAGTAATACATAAACATAGCGTAAATGCCACAGAACTGTACCTTACACTGTTAGTACTCATTAAACTAGTAAAAGACACTTCTGAAAAGGAATAGCACGCAAACTGAAAGTGAAATCCACATTAAGAAACATGTCTGTGCAGGCACCAAACCAGTTCAGAGTCAGAATGTCCGTATTCATTTTTTTTTTTTTTATGTCAGTGCACCTCACATGGGCAGTTCCAAAGAGGTCTTTAATAGTCTAATTGATGTATCTAGGTGGAACTCTGTGCCTGGATTACAATGGACTGGATCGAAAGAACTAGAAGCGACAACTTCTCACAGATGATAACTTTTGCTCAAATTATTTTATGCTCCATATTACCATGGTTAAAAACAAAACGGTGTAATTATTATATATAGAACATACTGCTCCAATGTATGATGTGAACCTGAAGTGAACCCACGCCACTGAGCTGTCTCTCAAAGAAAACTTTAGCGTATAATTAAAAGACATTTTCGGCAACAGGTAATTATACTTCAAACATTACATAAAAGAAACGGACGCAGAAATTAGCGGCTTTGATATAGATGCCATCACGTCTTATTATCATTAAGAAGCATTGACAATTCTCATCGGCTAATCATTGCTTACGTGGGTGCGTACGCCCACTCTGTCCCAACCTGTGTTCTGCCGGGTCACGTCTCACACACAAAAGACGCATACATTGTTTTTCTGGAGTTTGCTCACTGATTACATCCATGCTCTGTAAGAAATAGCATGTGATTCTGCAACAGACAGCAGTAGCAGATATATATGACTGTGCTGGCTCCAGCTGGATTTTTCTAGTTTGTAGTACAGTACTACACTATCTCTCTCTCTCTCTCTCTCTCTCTCTCTCTCTCTCTCTCTCTCTCTCTCTCTCTCTCTCTCTCTCTCTCTCTCATAATCAATGCAAACTGAGTACAAATAATAACCGGCAAGATTCTCCTCGCTTCCATTCACGATCAAGGCTGAATTAGGAGAGCTTTTACCCAGTTTGCTGGTATAGTGTTGTCAAATATAGTATTGTCAAATTTTAAGATTCCGGTTTCGTTACAGGGCCCAATTCACACCATAAGTGTGTGTTTATATAGCAGTTACCAAGTAAATACATGCATCATTGCACTTCTACACCATGAGCCTTTCAAGGATATTGAGGGGTCTGATTCTGTGAACTGGTTTGGTGCGTGGACAGAACCCTGTCTTAAATAGATGTCTTCAGTCTTATCATTTAATAAGCACCATTGGTTCTTCAGCAAGAACACAGAGAAAGACCAAGGCTTGCACAAACACAGAGCTCAGTAAATTCATTATCAGAGGAATTCTCACAGAACTGGTAAATAAAGCCTACACAAAATCTTGACAGGCTGTCACTACCTTCACAAACAGGCAACTAATCCAACTGCCAATAATACAAGGTCCCCGTTCTTTTGAATTTTTGTCACAGCGATGTTAATGCAGAGCTACAATAACGTGGGCACGCAGAACAGCTCCTTTCTTTGTTCTGTGATAGCTGGGTTGTTGTGGTTGATGTCACAGCATAATCCTTTACAGCGGAGGGGTTCATAAAAAATGTGTTTCACTTTGACATGAAAACAAAACACACACACGCACTCACACAAACACAAAGCAGCTTTCATTTATTTTTTTAATTATTTATTTTTTAAATCCTTGAGTGATAACAGTGTTAGCAGAGGCGGTTCAAATGTATTTATTTAACCACGATAGGACCCTTGAGGTACACATCTCATTTCAAGGGGGTCCTGGCAGGAGAAGGCGGACAACATTATAAAATCAATGGCAAAATTCGACAACTCGTTCAAACAGGACAAAAATAGTAATACAAAATAAAAGCCTAAAAATAGAACTAGCTCAGTAACTAAAACTAACAATGCACTGAAACAGCATTATCTGAAGGCTCACATAGCCAGTGATCGTTGCCATTACACAATACAAACAGAGGGTGTCCTGGCAAACAAGCAGCGAGGCAGTCTCTAAACCAGGGTACACAGGCAACTGTTGTCTGGTTTAGCATATGAGGAACTGCACCACTGCGGTCAGCCCAGAACCTGAAAACAGTGGGTACTACTGGAGCATAACTCATTCTAGATGTGGAGATGAGATGCTGCATTACCCCTGAATCAGTACCAGCGGCTGCTGCAGTATGAAGACTGTCCAATATTATAAATGTAGCACAGTCAGTTTCATTTCCCAGAGTTATAATACCTACCATAGATTTAATCAAATAAATATGGTGCTGCTTTATCAACCATGCTATCTCCCTGTTGAATGGCATATATAGAGTGCCCACCCTAAACACATTGCTGCATTAGCAAAAGAGTCAAATGCTTGTGTTATAATTCTAGAAGCCCTTATTAAAGGGCTAACCACTAGCAACATTATCATCGCTTCCCTTTTCTTCTATTTTATACTTCAATTTAGCATAAACTTCAAGTATAACAACGCTATAGTTGAAAAGTTTTCACTATCTCCTAGTACCTTGAAACACTTCATGACTGTTGTCCATAAACTTAATTTGCAGCCACAGACAGGAATTGAGATCACATAAGCTATTTTCTTCCCCTTATCTGCTGCCTATTCGAAGAAGCTGCTAAAGCCTTGCGATGACTTGATACAGAAATGTTTCAATGCATTTGCCCTTCGTGGTTCCAAAAGTAATTAACAGAATCAAAGCTGTTTCACATTCTGATTCTGGCATTTTCAACTCTACCGTCTCTTAAAAAAAACACACATGAAAAAGAAATGCTATGCCGGTAACTGTTACTGTACTTCATAAAAAGCTTCTGCTCATGGGTTACACTCAGGCAGGCTTGCGGTCATACCATCACTGACAAAAACACCAGGGCTCGGAGTTCAGAATGACAGCCTCCTCAGGCTAGCTTTCTTAATCCTTTTCGAAGACCTGTAGGTTGAGTCACACCTACTGTGCATGTTCAAAATCCCCCCTCTCCCCCTCGCTGCACGACAATCACTGGCAGTTATGTTTGCTAAGCACTTCTGTGAACACATCGTTTTAATATTACAAAGTATCGCAAATAAACGGCCACGTCCCCCAAGGCTAGACGTAGGCTGCTGCAGCAAATATCTGTGATAATGTTGCTGGGCATCAACAATCCATCATGGGAGACAGCTGTGGCTTTGTGGCGCATTCTAATCTCTCTGCTCCACCAACACACAGAGGCTAAGGCATCACATATGCTTTATACAGAGCCAGAGAAGCCAGTGCTCATGAAACGTGAGGACATTGGCTTCAGGCAGAAGCCCTGGGAGCTGGGAACTCCATCCTTACCCAATGACAAATTGAGCTGACTTTGTGAGCTGGCTTTGTGATGCACAGTGGACGAATGTCTAGCATACTGGGAACGAAGCTGAGGATGCTAGATTTAAGCAAGTAGGAAATTAATCATTGTAGTTTTTTTTTCTATTATTATTATTAAATTATTTTATTTCTTTCACAAATAAAGGGAGCAATAATGATGAAGGGGCCTTATTGAGAAACACTGCATCCCAGAACAAACAACTGTTCTGCTATTGAAATTGAAGCATATAGGCATGAGCTTTGAGCATGAAAGAGAAGGAGTGGAGGGGAGCAAAGCAGAAACACATTTGAGACACTATATAGTCCAGTTTCTAGCATAGTGACCTATTTAGATTCCAGTAACACTAAAATAATCAACATTGAAATAAGATATGCTCGTGCATTATAATAATGGGTGTCAATCTGAATTGTATTATAATGCAGTCATTTAACAATTTGCAGATTAATATGGAAATGTAAACGATTACTGCACTGGAAAGAACTGTCACATCTACATTAAACAGAGGTTTTTGATTCACAAAACACAGTTTATGAAGACTGCAATGCATCATATGCAGGCAATGCAAAGCAGCTGTGCACTAGTAGCACTGACTGGCGAATAGAACTGAAAGTATTCTCTGAATTCAGGTCACAACAGCTTAGCACAGCATCAAAAGTTAACAGGTAAAGATACGGTGAGGGAAAAGTGAAAAAAAAAAACTGTTAATTTTAAGCTACTTATTCTTTAACTATTATTGAAAACACAAGGGAAAGAGGCTACGTCTTTTTCACCAAATTAACCCTCGGTATCATGCGAGTCATCATGGGTGAAATCCTCATACACATTTATAATAACCACTCACTGTGCACTCGCGTTACCATAAGGGGGACCAACTTGCTGAAATAACTTAGTTAGTGACCTAGTTACTGTAACACAAAGGGATGGGGAGGAGGGGCAATTTAGAGTCTGAAGAGCACTAGCCAGAGACAGGCAGCAGCGGCTTCTACATGCCAACTTCGAGTATCATTTACTTCCTACCACAAATCAGGAGTTGGAAGAAAAAGAAGCATCATCGAGCAGCCGTTTGGCCCACGCACCCGTTGTCGCTGTTTCGAAAGCAGGTGGGCAAGAGTGTGTTTTTCATCCATAGAACGATCCTTGCCAAGCACAGAGAGGCTTTTAATCAGTCACTGAGATTGCTGTTACGATGTAACCTGTTTCAATGGCACTTGGGAGGCTTGTAATAAAGATTCTGGAGGTATCAGTGGAAACTGGGTCGTTCTTCATTGTGCTTGTCATGTTCTGGACATTCTCAGCCTGGAAGGATGCCCGTCTCGGCTGTATTGAAAGCAATGCGCATCTCTCTTTCCTTTATGAGAAAGGCGACACAAAGTACAGTATGATTTAGTATCACTTTTTAACTGCTTTGTGTATTCAATTATCCCCCTCATCACTGCCTATGTTACATACAGTAAAAGCCCTACAGTCTTTATTGATCCACAGTACACCTAAACTGATAGCAAACACTAATTCATGCAATCAGGTTTCTTTGATTTCCAGTTCCATTGTAATCCATATAGATTTGCAGCCAGTGTTTTAAGGTTAGGGTTAGGTCTACTGTAGGTCTAGGGTTAAGGTTAGGGTTAGGGATAGGATTAGGGTTAGGTCTACTGTAGGTCTAGGTCTATTTAGGTATATATATTTTAACTGCTTTGTGTATCAATTAATTTGAACACTACTGCCTGTGCTGCGTTGTTACATACTGTACAAGCCCTACAGTCTTTGCAGATCAAAGCCATCCCAACACAATGGAATGCAATGACCAGCTATTCCACAAGCATGCTGCATAGCACTACAGTACACTGGAACTGGCTGTCAGTTTTCCAGGGTGCTCCTTTAAGGGTGTATCGTTCTAGAAGGATGAAGGTTGCAATTCCAATTGCGCAGTTTTGTATTTCACTCCTACGTAAAAATGCGTGCAAAAAAACATAATAACAGTTCAAAAGAAAACAAGAGACAGAGAACCCAGCACTGCTGTTATTGTGTTCAAAATCAAAATGCTCAATATACTTTTTAGACGGTCATGCTGATATGTAAACAATTACAGCAGACCCTTGCTAATCAGAACCTGTTGGCACCATATGCTATGCAAATTAGAGCACTGATCATAATCTGCACTGTACTGAAAATGCTTTGACTTTGTTTTCTGTGTTTGGTGCTTATATTTGATCAGTAATAACTGATAATTAATAAAGCACACACTTATATTTGATCGGTAATAACTCATAATTAATTAAAACACACAGCAATTGTTGTACACGCTTTAAAATCTCATCACAGATTTTACAGCTGCTACCAGTAGGCCTCTATTTTATATATTTCACGATTAAACATAATATTTACTGAAGCAGAAAAAGTGTTAATGTTTCTCGACAGTTATTATATTGTACAACAAATTTGTGAAATCCATGCTCACTGTGAAAAAAATACAGCCTTAGTTATTTTATTAAGCATTGTTTGAATGGGATTACCATGATTCCAGTGTAGCTGACTCTACAATGAAATTACTGTAAACCTAAACTCTGTTTTGTATAGACCAACTGGGCAGATAACCTGCGTGTAATCTGTATGACGCCTGCTAAGGTAAAAACACACCGAATACAGTCGTAAAAAAGAAAGAGTGGGTTAACGCCTGATTTCTTGTAATTTCTCTAATGACAGGAGGGAATGTACCACAAACAAAACCCATACATGCCAACAGTCCCTATATGGTCGGGACTATATGTCCCGCGTCCAGATACATAGGAAACAAAGTCCCGATATTTACCCATAGAAAAATTTTTATTCTGCACAGTAGAGTTAGTGAAAACCAAACGCTGTGCTCTTCGTGCAGCTGACACACCTGCTGATCAGCAAAAAATATGGTACAGTATTTTAACATTCAGCAAATTTTATTGTACCACCATTTTAACATTATTAAGAGATAATTAAACAACAATATGTCAAACAAGGAAATAGACATTACTTTGTGTTCAAGGTTCATATTATATTGTAGACATCTATCTATCTATCTATCTATCTATCTATCTATCTATCTATCTATCTATCTATCTATCTATATATATATATCTATATATCTATCTATATATATATATATATATATATAAAACTGTGACAACTTTTAAACATCTTAGTTTCCAGTTGATGGCCTAATACAGAACGAAAGTAATATTTACCATGTCTGGATGAACCCCCTGCCAAATGAGAAATTTGCTGTTGGTTGTAAGGAAATGCAATGGACTTGCTGTGGATGCTGTTTGGGTGTGGTTACCTTCAGGGACCTTCCTGTTCATTGCCACAGCCTTTTGTCGTAAATGGTCTTGTCAGCAGGCTGCCAAAGCCCTGCTAGTTTACAGTCGACTCCCTTCCCACTAATGTCAACATACTGTTTAGCACACAAGGCCGCACTCAAAGTGGTTATACAAAGCAGAGTTTTTACAAATTAACAATGTGACAGTGTGCATTAGATTGGAGATAACACTGGAGATAAAACACTGAAACCCAGCAGAGAATAATCCACAGGTTCTGGGATTATCATTTCAGCTGCATATCGACTAAGGCAGTGATGATGAGTGGGATGTTAATGACACTGAATAATGAACACAACAGTGAGATACCATGGTGCACCAGCAAAGACACCATGGTGCACCAGCTAAGCCCCTGCTGATGAATTCAGTGCTTCTAAAAGGTCAGGGTATGGCAGTTGTATTCAGATCTCAGTCCTGACCTGAATATTCTCTCCCAGTGACAGGCTGGATTCAAACCCAGGCTTCCAGAATCTTCTAAATCGAAAACTTCAAGCAGTAAGTACACTGTAGCTAGGCAAAAAAAGATATAGTTCCCATTCTCTAAATAGCATGGGATCAAATCAATGCAACACCCAGTACTGTATTATTAGCAATAGAGTGCAGGGGCCAAAAAACTATCAAACAAGCAGAGTTTGTTACGAAGCATTTGTTACGAAGCCCTTGTCTACAGCGGATTTGCAGAGCAATCAGAGATGTCAAGACGGATTTAGCAGTGACCTATTTGGATTTCAGAAGAACTTCCTGTACTGAAAAGAAAAAAGCACACCTTAAAAAAAACAGCAAGAATAGAAAATTGGTTCATCGGCAGCCCCACTTATTTTTATTGTGACTTTCCGAGTATCTCCGCACTCTTTCTCTCTATCTCTCACTCAGTCCTATAGCCAGTGAATCAAGACCTTTAAAGAGAAAAATCAATGCAGGTTTCCAGCAACTCAACAAAGGCAAGAATATTTTCCAATGACTTATTCCAATATTGATTTACACTGTGCATTTCAATTTACTTACAGGGTAGCCTTAATTACCTATTGTGTGATCCTGCTGGAATCATTCAGTACTATAAAACACTCACCATATTGTAATGCTGTTAGAAACTAAATTATTTAACAAAAGTTTCAACTGGAAGTCTTGGTTCATGTCACAGGGTACCATAGGATTTGGTATTATCACCATCCACAGATAAAGTATAAAACTTTACAAGAGAAATGAGCATGCACTGGTTATGCAAGTAAAATACATTTATCTTGTATAGGTGTAAATAGGTCAATTATCACGAGGTACTGTTTTTCATGTAGGCAGGAGTAGGGAAATCAGCATGATAAATACATGGTAAGTCACAGATCCTTGGAAAACAAATCATTGCTCCTTAGAGCCATGCATCATTGAGATATATTAAGACAATGCAAAACATGTTATGTTACTGAGTCAAAGAAGTGATGTGCCACATCACAGGTACACGATTCCTTCAAAGGAATTGGAATTGGAATACAAATCTTAGAGACAATCTTCAGTGGGAACACAAAGCCAGCAATCACCATTTATGACTTGGCCGTTCCCATACGTGAAACAATATTTGATGCAACATGTATTACTTGAGCAAATGTGAAAAAAGATACATTAAATTGATACAGCAAGTTGTTTGTATCACAGCCAAGTTATGAATGGAGAACAACTTACAAGAGCACTCTGCTGTGCTGTACATAAACCTTAATGGCATTAATTTGTCATAGCTAATTTGAGCAGTCTCTTGAGCCAATGCTATATACTGCAGCCCCACTTCATCACACATAAACAAGACAAAAAAAGTAAGCAATCAAACAATGCACCTGAATCCATCCCAATGCCAAGAAAATAGCTCAAGAATGTCTATAATCTATAGATTTATGATTTTACAAATGGATTACAACCAACAAAAAGAATACATTATTGAAACAGAGAGCTACATTTGAACAGATCTTGTTTACATGGATCTTACTTAATACACACAGACCTCAAAGGAGGTCATCGTACTGTATTGCAGGCGTGCCCGGGCTCTGATGTCACTCTGTTCAGGGTATCTCTCTTGCTGTGCAGTGCACACAGAGCAGTCAAAGCTGGAATCGGTGTGTCCCTGCCCTAAAGCTAGGATTAAGGAGTGCATGTGACTCTCTCCCTGTAGAAGCGACAGGCAGGCAGGCAACAAGAGGAGATCAAGCATGAAGCAAAACACAGTCAACCACCGCTGAACATGTCCAAACCCATGGGCCGTGCCTGACTTTGGTTGAGAAAAATCTGCGGCGTCTTATAAATGTGTTGTAACGTGCTAGCCTGCGACTGGGACTGTCAGCCACTGATTACAGGCAAAGTTTAGATTAAAAAAGAGGGAAGCAGGTCATCGCTCCGTTTAGAACTGAAAGGTCAGTCTGGCTGAATTCCGATCACTGGAGGCGAAGAAGCAGTGCCAGTTTTATAAAAGCTACAAACACACTTTCTGAAATTGGTTAATTAAACTTCAGAAAGAAATTATCTGGAGTTTCCTGAATGTTATTACTGTACTTTCTTCAATGTTCGATTACAGAACTGCTGCATGTGTACATGATGAATGTAGCTTTTTGTAATATTCTGGGCAATGCATTTGCACAGGGGTTATCACTTGTTTCATCCTGGTTAAGAACAGAGGGATCCCGCATTGCCAGGGCTAATGGATCTGCTCATTTATGCCAAATAGCACTAGCAGGGGTCCTGTCTTTAGTGTGTTCAAGTCCTTGGCTCCATGCAGATGAGGCAAAGTCAAATGTGATCTGTAGGGGGAGCAGTTAAGTTAGGTGGCTGCCATTGCTGTTTTGCAGTAGTCTGGTCTTAAATGTTATTAATATGAGCAATTTATCTATGCCAGATTTGAAAGTGTAGTTTTAACACATGTATGGGCTAGTGGATGTACAGCTTTTTGTTTTGTTATCATACATTTTTTTGGTCACAAGCCAATAGCAAAAACTCAAAAGCAAGAGTGTCTGTCTGTGTGTGTATTTAAGAAAACTGCCGGGTAGTGCTAGTACACTATCTTCGTGCATCAGATTTTAAAATGCGATGATTTCATTTTAAATAATTTATTATCAATGGAAATCTAAATGTAAAAAATCTTAATTAACCAACCAGCCTTCAAATTACTCTTTGATTTGGATGTCTTAAGGGTACAAATCATTTTCCTTTTGTGTTTCTTGCAGTTTTCTTTTTCAATACTCCGGTTTGTTAACTGAATGCAGTGTAGTTGTCTCATGGCGCTTATGAATCATTCTAAAGTAAATAGCAAACAAACACACACAGGGGCACCGCCACAAGAAATTGAAGAATGAGCTGCAAAGAAGAGCCTAAACTGCCATCTGCTCTCTGATCCCTGCACCAGGCTTGTGAAGCCATACCACCTGAAGTGTCCCAGTGTGCAAACCAGCCATTCCAACAACAGTAGCCCATCTATTTTAAACCATGCACTGATGCCCCTCCCTGTGTGTGTATGTGTGTAAGTATACTGTACCTGCATGTGACCGAAGCCAAGGAGTGCTGTCATACTAGCCTGTTAGCCACCAGATGGCATAAGGATAAAAACAGACCATGAACCAGATCCATGACTTGTGCTAAAACTGCACAATAAATAGAAATACAATAAAGTTAGCGTCATCCCATTTAATTTGTCCTGATTGCAATTCACATTCATTTCTATACCGTTTTAAAGACAAAAGTGAGCAATCACAGTCTATCTGGCCCTCACGTCTGTTACGTAACCACGCTCTGTCTTCTGCTTGACAGGCAGCATCACACAGAGAGGTATTTCAAGTCCAGTCAGTGAATCATGAAGTAATGTAATTTCTTCCAAGGCATTTCAGTTAATTAGCTCTATAAGCTATTAAATAGGAATTGACAGAAACTAATTTCTAAAGTTGCCTCAATCAAGCCGTACAGACAAAGAGAATATAATGAATCAAAATGGTTGCAAATCCAACAGAAAAAACAAATCACAGAGAAGTGATTAATTAATCTAGTATAATTAGTTAGCTTGTCTCTTAGTTTGTATTTATTTTTTATTTATTCTCAGTTAGTTACAGTATCACCGTACCGTCCTCTATTTAAATGGTCTCACATTTAGGCTGCGGCAGATTGATATTACTGTATGTACTGTGCTAGTGGTTTACACGTCCCTGACAGAAAGAAAAAAAAATACACTGCAAACATTTCCTGCCAACGCACCTCCGCTTGTCAATGCAAAAAAGCTCCAGGCAAACACAGTAGTTCTGTGCAAGCGCAACAGCAGGCGATTCATTTTTCAAAAGAAAATAGTCAGAAATTGAAATACATTTCTGCTAAGGATTGTCGCCCCCAGCAAGCAAGGCAGGTTCTTAATATTCCGAGAGCAGGGCTCAACACTTTCAAGTGACTCAACAGAGAAAACGCAGGCACACCCCTCTCTATTCTTTATTTGCATTACAACCATCTCAGATAGGTATATAAGATTAAACATGAAAGTCTCTCTGTTGTGCAAAGCTTGTGAAGCTAAGCTGTATTAGTACTGCAGTACATCAAACAGACAGACTACTGATTATTTAACTAAATGTTACTACCAAATGTAAAATCATGGATTTTATTGGTATAAATCAGTATTTCCACAGACGGTCAGATTTCAAGTGAAAAGTTTGTGAAAATCAACAGCAAAATTTTAATAAAACAGCTGTGATTTTGGTTTCGTTATGTTCTTTTAAGCTAATTAACAATCACCGAAAAATTCAAATTTCGAATGAATATTCAATCATAAAAATTGCATGTTTATACGAATAACACAGTACCATCGTAGGCAAAGTGGAGTCATTGAGGTCTATTTTAATGATCTAAGCATGTGTGGTCTGAATACCGCCCATCTGGATAACATTTGTACTCCCCCAGGGATGATGTACTGACCCACCTATTAACATTGCTACATGCAATAAAACAAACAGTAAAATGTCTGCAAAAAAAGCATGTTTAGATAAATATTAGGTCAGTGGCATTAAGATCCGCCACAGTCTAGATCCTTAAAACAGATCCTTAAATCATTGTGTTTTTACTGGGTCATTTTTACAGGGCTGCATTCTGCTAGCTAATGAGTAAATGCTGTGAGTAAATGCTGTGATCGTACTCTCAGCAGTGGAAAGGTTAATACAGTTAATGCCCGGAGACCCCCAGTGGGATGAAAAGCTGACGATAGGTCAGGTTAGAGACGCAGCAGCTTGTAAGGTTAGGTTCAGAGGGCTAGACTACCTAACACGTTTCTTAAGTAAAAAAGAAAATTGCAACCGTACCAGAACTATCTCTTGCTGTGTGTTTTGAACATTTTAAAAAATGAACCACCTTAGTACTTCAAGGCTTTCTCTGAATACTGAACACCTGAATCCTGGGCTCAGACAACACCTGACACTCCTCAGCTTCCACTAGCAGTCATGGTATAGTCTTACATCCAAGCGTGAGGCCACTCACCACAGTATCAGGTGCCAGCACTGACAGCAGTATGTTCACTGCCAAGTACTAAACTAGTCCCCCACGACACCCAATGTAAAGACCACAGTGCTGCAAGGTCTTTCCAAGAACTCATTTTGTTAGACCTTTGATCTAAATGGGCACTGAATTGCCTTATTGAGCCATGCAGTCTTACTCAAAGTCTAAGCAGGCTATCTTGTAATTACTGTATGGAAACACTGCTGTTGATTATAGAGTTAACGACTATACCTTCCTCTACCAAGCATGGTGCTTTTACTTTGACACTGCTGGAATACAGAAGGGGGAAGCCACTGCAACTGTACTAGTATAGCCCATAAGACATGTAATACATGTTGTTGTTTTTTTTTTTTAAATCTACACAATGCTACATGCATGCAAGGATACCATATTTAAAAAGTCTTCCAACCAGTCATTCGAAAAAAAATGTTTTGCTTAAATAAGCAAATAATGGTGCTTATTAGTGCAGGCCTGTTTAATGTTATGGCAATCATCCTTTTGTGAAGTGAGGAAGGAGAGGTGGACATTAAACATATTGCAGTATATGTGTGTGGAGGCAGGGGGGTTATTAAATGGAGTGGAGGCAGTGGGTCCATTAAGGGCTGTATTGTCCATCAAACCATAAAAAGCAGTGTGGGTTATATTTAACTTTATTTGTTAAAATGTGAAAAAAAAAACACTCCAGACCATTAAAGTCCTGATGGAGTTGGACTTGAAAGAGACCGCAGAGTGGACTATGAACAGGATCGGATATGTCTGACTCCAATGTTAAGAGGTGTTTGCATAGAGAGACTGTGTTACATGGCAGCATTATGTGACTATTAAATACCTAATAATGCTGCACTACCACACATTCCAGCTTTGCATAGCCAAATAAAGATATTGCCCATAAAAAAGGGGTGTTAAGGTATTTTAAAATAACATGCTATTTTGCACCCTAGTCATAAAAATGCAGAATTTTATGGGGACATTAAAATTTTAGATATTTAAATATACCTGTTAGGATATTTTTGGATGACTGAAAACAGATTCAATTACATATAGTACAGTACTTAAATGAGTCGATTAGTAATTAAATGTCAATTAGTAATGACATAGCCTTGTGGTCTTCCTAACGACACAGACCGTGTTAAAATTAGTATGGCTGTTAAGTCAATACCATGCTGAACATCTACCTGAGTTTAAGCAGCATTATTCCATTTTTATAAGGCATTCCATCACAAACCCCACATTAGATACTGCACTAGTATACAAGAGACCAATAATCACCTACATGCCCTGAGGTTACTGCAGTCACAATAGAGAAAAATAACGAGTTCATTTCACTTGTGCCTGTGCTTGTGCTCACATCATCACACTCTCCACTGGACACATCTCCACCCGTCAAACCCCAGGGGCTGAGCAGATATCATGCCGCACATTCTACAAAGCCACACCCTCCTGAAACAGCGCTCCCTGTCACGTCCCTGAAGAAACAAGACTGGCCATGGGCTTCTTAGCAGAGGGTTGGCAAGCTCATACTGATAAGGCTGACTGTATGTTGTTGGTGTGTGTTTTTTTTAAGCGTTTATAATGCTGAGTGTTCGTACAAAGGAAAGTATATTTAAACAAATTAAAATAAATAGATCTGTATTTAGTCTGAATGATTTACAGATGCTCTTTGGTCGTTTGGTGGGCAGGTGAATGGGTATGCTATCTGTGGTTTAAATATGTAAATATTTAAAACAGGATTTATGCAATACCAGTATGAACTTTGCTTACAGCAGCCGCAGGATCCCTGCAATAAGTCTTCCCTGTTTCTTTCGGAGCAGCCTTTCAATATATTTAGAAAGGAGACAACGACGGTCTTTCTCAGCTTTTTTTTCTTGCTTTTGTTAAAACTTTAACATGACTTTTAAAACCAAAGAGAAGTAGATGACTCAATCATGACTCATTCAGTGAACATTATCATTGAACACTGAACAAAATCTTTGAATAATAATAGACCAAAGAAATGTGTACTTGAGAATACCGGTACATTAACAAAGAGGCCGAACTTTGCTGGTGACCACGAAGGGGGCGTCACATTGGCTCTGACACTTCCGTGGTGGGGATGGGAACCCGGCAGGGACTTATTCTCCTCCTCGCCCAACAACGAACCCTACTGGCCAGACATCAAGCATATTCAGAGAGGACAATGTTTAATCAGACAGAATCTAAAAAGTTGAATAGTAGCCAGCAAACGAGAAATACTCGACTGCACGGAAAATACTTCAGAATCATTCTTTTCATCATTTAAGAATTTTTTTTTTTTTTTTTTAAATCTGACAGTAACATCCCATGCCTGTGGATGGATGTCATCCTTAGTTGATAATCTGACAGTCTACACCAACAATAAAACATAACAACACCACCACAGTGGCTGCCAATGGCACACAAGTAGCCATGCGCCTTCATTATTTCACCTAATAAAACTCAGGTGTGTGAACACAGTCCTGTGTTATCAGCAATAAAAGCTGCTTGGGAATCCAAGACCACATAAAGCAACCTAGCACAGCGCTTCAGCAGCTGGCCTTTTGGAGGCGGAATCTATAAAATACAAGGTCTGCTTGGAAGAGGTCATGGACCCCTACCATGAGCGGAAGAGTAGTGCAATTGTGTGATTGACCCCCATGACGTCTTGGTCAAATTGCAGTTAAAAAGCCATTGACAATCCAGAATGGGTTTATTTCACATTCAAATACATGGGAAAGGTAATTCTAAAGACCCTGGACCCACACGTAATAGCTGTTCCATTGTATTCAAGCTTTCAGAGCTGGTATCACTCGAAAGATTTTCATACTCTATGAATATATTAGCTATTTAGATGTAAATAGAATAATTTAAAAGGCTCCAGACTTCACATTTTATTTAGTTAGACTCTAATATTGGGTGGCTGTAATGATTTAATGGGATGCCAGCCCTCGTTTGCAGAGTGCCCTAAAAGACATCAGGGAAAATCTCAATGATGTAATTTTCTTCAGTTACAATTAATAAATTTGACCTATGAGTGAAGAGGACCACACAAGTGTTAAAATGCAGTGTCGGGGCCTCAGTGTAAAACTGAACAGTGTTAACTTGGGTCCTAACCTGTATAAATATAAATATTTTAATAAATTAGAGAGACAGAACAGAAAGGAGAAGTACAGTAGCTGTACAGTAGCTGCCACTGCCAAGACTCTTCATATACTGCATTCCCTATTTTACCTTCATTAGGATTTCTCCCGAAAAGCAATTTATTGAGTTTTTAGTTTCCCTCCAGTTGCCGTACATAGCATTACAAAAAACTATATTCAGATAACATAAGCACAGCACCTGTAGTGTCTAAATACTGTCGAGCACATTTTTAAGATTCCTAATTTACAGATCGATTCAATTAAATATGAGGAACATAATAGTAGCAAAGTAATATAGGCCTCATACCTTTACACCAGCCTTACACTAAAAACCTACTCAATCTTATAGAGTACACCTTTCAATGCAGGCCATTGACAGCTTGTCAGTCTTTACCTCTGACTGACAAGCTGTCTAGCTCGTTCCCAGTTCTGTGTAGACCTGGGGGAGCTGGAGTCCACTGGGGTCCCACAGGAACAGCGAAGGACCCGGCTTCTCACACCTTCCCACTCAGCTGGGACATTTCGTTCGCTTGTCTTGTCTTGTCTTGCTTTGTATTAGTGTAGCATTTTGTAAAACATACAATAGTAGATTGCATTTTATGAAAAACAAAGCATGTCGCTTTTTTGTAATACAGTAGCTGTCACAAACTGTAATGAACCCCTGAGTCAGGGAATGGCATCTTATACAGAAATAACCACAAATAAAAAGATAACTGACACAACGGTATGGTGTGCATGAACTGCTGCAATTGATAAAAGCACCCACTATATTATTCACACCCATTATATTATTCACACCCACTATATTATTCACACCCACTATATTATTCACACCCACTATATTATTCACAGATGTTTTTTTGTTTTGGTATATCTAGTAACCCTTGTCCGAACTCTAACCCTAGCCATAAACCTTCTGTATTTTTTTGTGTCCAGTTAATGTAGATTTTGGGATGGACTAGGTCTAGTTCATGTTGGCAATGTGTGATTCCAGGTATCTCCAGTTTGAAGCCAAAAGTAAAAGTGTCAAAGCTGCCAATGTCTTTAATGTAAGTAGCTTGAATAGTAGACATACAACTTCAAGAAGTATAATGTCTATAAGTTGTTTAATAAGGCATCAAAACACTCCAAGCAGTAGCAGGAAATATTGTATATAAGAACCTGTTCTCTCCTATCAGACCATCAGAAACACCACAGGCTGTTTTTTCTTTGTTTAAAAAAACAGGCATGATCAGTTATTATTACAATTATTATTAAGACTCCAGCCAATTGATTTAAAAATAATATATTTATTTATTTATTTTTAATCATTCGAAATCCAGCTGAATCAAGTTGGCTGCCCTTTACTGTCAAGTGACTCACTTTACTTGTCCCTGCACTTTGGAACAAACCTTTGTAACTTTGGAGATCCTAATGCTGCCAAGCACACTGTGGCCAGGGATGACAGAAAGCCGCTCTCTCTTACCTGCTCCAGATGTGGGGTCGGGTTGAAGCCACACATGTTGCACACTTGTATGTGACACTGCGTGCAGGAGTTGTAGTTGGGTGGTTGCCCAGAGCCCACGTTCAGTTCAGTTTTACACAGAGGGCACGTCACTTTGGGCTTCTCCGGTTCCTTGGGCTTGGGTGCCGGCTCCTGCCTTGCTTGCTGTTCTTGTGGCTGATGCTGCGTCTTTTGTTGGGGTGCTTGATGTTGCTGTTGCTGTGGTTTTTGCTGCTGCTGCTGCTGAGCAGGGCCGCTACCAGGCTTTCCCTGGGTGGCTGCTGCCGGAGGTGCCTGGGCTTTGGGGGCAGAAGCAGAACTTGCATCGCTGAACACCACCCTGGAAGCCACCTTGGCAGGAGACGGCTGGGGCGACGCTGTGGGCTGGGGGTCCGCTGAAATGAGAGTGCTAGCTTGATTCAACAGCGAGGCCCCAAACCCAAACAGCTTCCCAGTTATGCCGTCTTGCGCTGGTTCCTGGGGTCCACTGGGCGCCCTGGCCGGGGAGCTTCCGAGAGAGCTTTTGGCCAGTTCCGGATGGGAAGCCGGTTTCGTCGAACTCTGGCTGGGTGCCATCCCTTGGGGGACCCTACTCCCAGGGGGCTCCTGCTTAGCCTGACCCTGGTTGGATGGCCCTCGCTGGGGAGATTGCTCTGATTTTGGTTGGTGAGGAACGGGCCCCCCATGTGGCCCGGTTTGATTGACCGATGTGGGGCCAGCTTGCTTTTGCTGCCCTGGTGCAGGCTGGGAGGGCTGGGCCTGAGGCTTGGCCTGGGTCTGGGGCTGTGGCTGGGGTTTGGCTTGGTGGGAGGGCGAGTGGATCTGCTGCTGGCTCTTGGATTGTGGAGTGGTGATCATGTCAATTCCTAAAGCCCTTTGCATCTGGCAGTTCAGACACAGCCACTCCTGGACCTAGAAAAACAAAATTAGAACAGTGTCTTAATCATCAGCGTTAAAGAACCGCAGTGTGAGAGACCTGCACTGCACCTTATCAATGACTTTCAATATACGCCTGCCCCTCTCTTCCACGTGATGAGCAGAGTGTGCGTGGAAACTCATTCCTTTCTCAATAAGAGATTAAGCCGGCTGACATGACTTACACTTGCAGTACTAGGGAGCAGAGCATCAATGCACTAAGGCTTGTCGGTGTGCACCCATGCCAGCATGACTGCTTTACAAACAAATACTGATCTGCTTTAATTGATTGGGTACTCCTGTGTGTAATGTGCAGGGCAGACTGAATAAACTCAGTGGCAGACCTTGCAAGCCTCATGTCCGGTCCACAATCCTGCCATTTATCAGAGCTGGGGTCAGACAGCCATGCAAACAATGGGAGTTGATGCATTCTGGAATGGTTTAGATAGTCAGGTCTCTCTAAAAGCAAGTACAATGCTCATAAGGGCAATATACTGTATGAGCAACAGAAATATCTTATTAGAGATCAACAAATTACCCCTCTGTGGCAGGCTGGTGAGTGGATAGAGGCCCAGAGAAAGTCTGGAGTTCAAAAAAATAACTATTTTATTATAAACACAAAAACGAAAGGGCACAAGGGCCAAAACAAAGCAATTTAAACACAAAATAAACAAAATAAAGCAAAAATACACTCACAAAAATAAAGGTTTCCAGGCTGGGCAATGCCTTCACTGGATTCAAAACATTCAAAAATCACAAACACCAAAACACCAACCTGCTTCCTCAGCTCCCTCCTCCCAAATGAAAAACAGAGGCCTCCTTTTATGTCAGGTGGCTGGGCGCTGATTGATCGTTAATTAAACTAATCATCTAATCAACCCCAGCCACCTGAACACAATGAACAAAGGCAGGTAGGGGAATTTAACCCCATCCCTGCCAATTTCTAAAGAGCAGAGCTGTGCTCTGCCACACCCTCTAAAAATGACTCTGCAAAGATGCAGCAGCCAGCTGCAGTGTTTGTATATCGTTTTGTTTTGTTTATGTTGTTCAGTAATTTGTGAGTCGCAAAAGGTGACGAAGGGGATTAGATGTTGAATATATGAATATATGTTGAATGCATGTTAATTTATATCAATGGATTTCGCTCTGACCTGTCTGTCAACGATCCTGAAAGCCCTGTGAAAACCACTTGGATATATTCTGCATTCTAGGGCTCGTACGTGTCAGGTACTCAACCAAAACCAGGGACCAAGAGGTACATAAGAGACAGCAGGGTGTCAATTAAAACATCATTAAATGAACATTGAACTGGGGTGATTGTTAAAGCTGTGTACGAATCAAATGCACATTACCCAGACGATCCATCTCAGTCCCCACGAGCCCCTCTGTGCATTTCAATCAGCGACAGGTAAATTAGCCTCAGTTCCCTGGAGGTTAATAAAACATAATAGCTGTTCCAGAAACCCTTTAGCGGGATAACACTGTGTATGAAAGTGACATTAAATGGACTGTGGACCTCAGATCTCACTGGTCTTAATAGGCACATCGGCATCAGGAATAGCCATGAATTCAAGCTTAATAACTCCTTAATGCAGTTGATATAGTACAACGTCGCTACACTGTTCACAATACTGTTCTTTTACATTAGAATAAAGTACCTAATATACTGCTATGTACATTAGGTACTTTATACTCCAGCTAGATCAAATGTGATCCCAAGTATTTTATCCTAGTTGCACCTCACCTTAAATTGTATCTTTCTGACATTCTTTTGTTTGTTTGAGACAATGATTTCATGTCACTAGTACAGATTAAAAAAAAGACGAAGTGTGAGCTACGAATATAATTGTACCCTGGATATAGAACCCGCAATAATCCAGGATCCAGGAAAAAGACAGGGTTAAACCGATTCAGTATGTTACTGAACAAACAGTAAAGCCTCACTGTATGTAGAGAAATTAATACTTTATTAAATTACAAAGAGAGGCATTCCTTCCTTGGCCTAATTATTCTGTGTGGGAATCTCTGACACACTTAATACTGGGATAGCTTGTAACTATTGTACAGCACACAGACGAGGCCGGCGCACATTATCTTAATAAATACGTCAAAGCTCTGTTTCACTGGGGTTCACCACTGGACGGATATTCTAGAGTATCAGTAAGGAATATCAGACATGTGGCCTGTAGCCCTAACCCTGCTTCATCTCTCCGTATCTACCCCTTATTGAGTTGGCGGTATACCTGCTCTGAGTCATAGCAGCACAGCCTGCTGCGCATGCCCTGGGGGGAGGTGTGTTTTTTCTGTTTGCAGCGGTTTAGGGTCGGCAGTGTTTGCGTTTGCAGGTCATCCTGGTGGCTGTAACACAGTCATGGAAAAGGGCAAAGAGGAACATAACTTGATAACATAAGATGCCCAATTGCGTTTGAAGAAGCTGTACGTTAAGGAAATGGAGTACAAGTTACTGGAACACTAAATCTATCCACTCTACCGCTATTCTAGTGACTCCTGCTTCTGCCCTGCTGCCCCAGAGTGTCCCATTCTACCCACTGCTGTCCAGTGTTTGAAATACCCCACAATGGAGGCTGGCTTTCAGTTTTTTATTTTATTTTTTTCACTGCAGATCATTTTTTTGTACTTATGTTGTCGGCAGTGGTGTGACGAGGGTATATGCAGGTAAATAGCTTCTACTCTCCTGCGATATTTCAAACCCTGGGTTAAAGACAAGATATTTTAATGGTGAGAGTCTCTGTGTTGTGTTGCTGAGAGCTCTCAGTCAGAACTGTGAGCAGGGGGGGGGGCGTGGCCACTTGACTGCAGGTTGCGTTTGTGTGTGTGAGTGTTCTGTAATTGGTTGTTTACGTTCTGTCAATGTTCTATTGTTAGGCCCACTGGACCGGCAAGGCTGTGCTAGGAGCCTTCATCACAGCCTGCGAAAGGACACTCACAGAACTGTTCAAGTGAAGCGCACTGTCGGGTCTGTGACTGTTCACCTGAGAGGGGAAATAACTGTATGGGGGGGGGGGGGGGGTTGTTGGCTGAGGGCCAATCCAATAACAATGTATCTGTTCATCTATAGCTGTTCAATCTGCTCAACTCCACCACACAGGGGAGCTTACCCATTTTTATATTTGGTTTTGCTTTGGTGACACAAAAGCTCCATAGGGGAGCCAGCAGAGTGTAATGTTAGTACCTGGATTTAATTCCACATTTTCTCTTCAGTGAGTGGCTGGATAATGCATTTGAAAAGCTTTTTCAGTTGACAGGTGGCGTGTATGGTGTGGTGTACACCAAATATATTATTTTATTATTATATTATTATTATTATTATTATTATTATTATTATTATTTATTTATTTATTATTATTATTTATTTATTTTATTATGTATTAATTAATTAATTTATTTATTAGCAGACGCCTTTACCCAGAGCGACTTACAGTTTGTATACAAAAAAATACATATCAAGAATTACAGTACAATTAAGAGCAAGACACAAAATACAATGACTTCAGTCCTAATAAGAGCAAATACAAAACACAGTGTGATTTGATATTGGCGCAGTTCAAGAGCAGATAACAGTGTTGATAGTTACATCAGGGTTAGATACGAGTGCAAGTGAAATACAACATACAGCAGAGTGAGTTACGTGCAGGATTAAATACAGTAAAATATGGAGCAGATATGTAATGAAGATCTTGGGTACCTATCGATTTGATATGGCAAGCATATAAATATTATAAAGGGTCATTTTTTTTTAAGTAAGAGCAGCAGCCGTACTGTTTGATTCTCTGTTAACTGCAGCCATCTGCAAATCCAGAGAAACATTCTCAAGTGCTGTGAGTTGCCTTCGGAAAATGTTAATTCTGCGATCGCACTGTACAGCACTGTCTCAATTAAGCACAGGTCACCCTAATAGGCAAACCCTTTGTTCCTTAGTCTGTGTGCATGCCTGTCATGGTAAAACATAACAGCTAGCAATTTAAATGCCAAGTGCTTTTGAAATACCATTAGCCCTTTTTGTTTTCGGCCATGCCAGCTCACTGCCAGAATTTGAAAAAACTGCTCTTCTCTTCTGGAGCGTAGGAAGACCATCTGTGTTGGAAACAGCACAGATTATTCAAAAACAAAACATTTTATGAATATATATATAAAAGATTTTGCCATGAAAGGACTCAAAGGCTAGGTAGACTTGGTGGAGCTGCTCTAGATGACAGAATTTTTAACCACTTGCACTTTTCAAGAACATACTCCCTTCATTGCCCTTCTGAAGTATTTACAGTACGGGGAAGAAGTGTGTTGGGAATACTTGATACCCTCTGTATTGGCATAACATCTGACTTTATATCTCTTTATAATCCCATGAGATGCATGAGTTTGTTAAAGAGTTTGCATTGAAAATCTCTGGTAAGCCTATCTCTAGTAACTGTAATCTGCAAATTGCAATTAAAAAATACTTTGCAGTTCCTTTCATAGATCCTGGAAAGTGTTACCAGTCCACACTGCTGCCAACCCAACCCCCAACTCCATCCCATTCAAATGCTGGTACTAATCAATTGTATTGACCGGCATTACGTGATTAAAACCTGGGTCAGCAAAAACTCATTCCTGCTTGAGCCTTTGGAGTTGGACATCTGTATTAAGAAGTAAATTCAAAAGCACACCCTCCTGTCTTGAGACTGCTGTGTACTCTGCTTTTATAAGAACACAGCTCTTGGCCAATCAAATGCTCATCATTTTTTAAACCAATAAATCAAAGTTAGACGTGTCAGGGAAGGAATGCTTTAAGCACATTATATCTTGTCCTCTTAATTATCTTTTAATTATCAGCATCCTATTGGCTTACAGCAGAACTTGACCATTATAAACCATTGACAACAGCAATGCCCAACAGGACCCTGCTGGCAAAGATCAATAAAAAGACAAAAATAAATATCCTACCACTAACTTCCCGAATATTAAATGATTGTCTTTTACTCTTTCTGACTATCTTGATACATGTCATAAACTGACTGAGGACTGAGGTGGGAACCTCCCCAACTCCTACAGCTTGTTGTACAGTCTGCTTTCTTGTTGTCCCTAATGCAAATGCAACGTTGCACTTGTAAAAATGCATACACAATATTCTGCCTTAGTTAAGCACTTCAAAATGAAGAGCACAGACCCAACAGCTCCGGCTTTCATGGCGACTATAGCGTGTGCTTCTGCTTTAGTGTTAATCTCCAGGGGCGGGAGCACTGCATCATACATCCCGTCACAAGTTCTAGAATGTGCCAGTTCCCTGTAGGAATTGTGCCTGCAATTATTAATAAGACCAGACTTCAGACTTTCCATAAATTAACAAAGGCAATCAACACCAGCAAAACACTCCGGCGCTGGTGCTGATTGCATTCAAGACCTAAATTTAAACTGCAAACCGTCTGCAACCACCATGAAGCTTGTACTTCTGAATAATGATTAACTTTATAAGACCAGTAAGTGCAGCACAGCTGTTGTGCAAGTCCTCTTCCACATGCAACTTTGTGGTTGTTTTCTTTCCTAAAGGTGATCTGCAGAGGTACAGAGAACCTACACAGCTTTAGGGTTTGTCTCACAGGTACCTGCAATCACATCTCCACATGCACAGTTCTGCTGCCGATCGGTAAATGCAAATTGCAATAGAGTGGCCTTAATTCTGTGGTAAGAGTGTAGAAAATGAAAAGCTTTAATACCTAAAACTAATTCTTCATGTACATTGGGAGAGTATAAAAAAATACCAAGACAAGGCATTTTCAGTATGGTACATATTACATTCAGTACCCCAAACAAGTCACTGATTTCAATAGCAGATTGCTAATTGCTTCTTCTTGTATGTGGAACAGGTGGTACTGTATATAGACCCAGGAGGGTAAGGAAGGGTCCATAGCAATATCCAGTCTGTCAGTGCACTGTCGTTTGACTAACTGGTTCTGTTTTTATTTTTTTCAAGGATGGCTGATCAACCATGAGGCAGAAGAGACAAAAGTACAGTAGTGAGGGAGTGAAATACTTCAGTGCTCATTTAAACTGTATTCTGGTGGGAGAAAGCAGGAAAGGGGTTAGGACTGAAAAAAACAAAACCTGTTTGCCAGCATGATGCAACAAATCTTGTTTGATAAAAGATCAATAATCAATCTGCTATGTACTATATTCTGAGCTGTTTTTATCGCTGTCAATGCATTTTAAATGTTTAAGTATTATCCCTTATAAAATTTTACCACGGGATTTTTGCAATCCATTTTTTCAGTTTTCCCATGCTTTTCCCATGGCTAGCCTATGCATTTACCAGAGCTTACCCTTGTTTGCAATGTTTATTAATATGATTTATCACACCTTACATTTCATTACAGTGCTTACCTATGCTTTCAGGATGGTTTATTACACATTGCTACGCTTTCACGGTTTTACTTGATCAATTTAATTGGAATAGCTGTTATTTCAAAAACATTAGTCTGGAATTCATTACAAATATATTGCCGCCAACGGCATCAAGTTATCTGTGTAAATAGCAAATGTATGTTGAATATAAAAAAACATATTGCAAATGTATGAGGTTTTATTTTAATTCCTGTTGATTTGCAGCCCTTGGTTTTAAAGCTTATTTCAATGGAATCTGAATCTCATGTTACCAAACGTACTAAATCACCTTGACTCACCTTCTCAAGGCATATCAGTAACCCAGTGTATACGCACACAGCACACACACTACCATCAGAAAAAAATATTTCAATGTGTCTGAAAATAGCCAACTTCCTCCTTCCACCAGTGCCATTAGTTTTTAGATGAAAGCCTTGCCCTTTGGTGATATTTAGACTGATGTGCTAGAAACAAGTCCTAGGGATAGAGTCAGCTTTCAGTCTTTTCTTTCATTAAGCCTGAGCACACAAGCACAGAAGATGAGTTGTGCATGCATGCTTTAAGTTGATCTGACATGTTTTTTAAGCGTGGTTTCAAAGTTTTCATTCTGTCCTCTCCACGTACACACTTGCACTGCCCTGCCCATGTACCACATTGCTGTAGAGTTGTTAAAAAATCCTCAAGACTTTAAATAGAGTGATGCACCACACTCTGTAATGGCAACATCTATATAAATTCGTTTTTTTTTATATCAGGACCATAAATATATAAAATAAAATAATAATAATTGAGCTAACGAATTGAAGAATAAGGATGAGGCTCCGTGAATCTGCCTGCTCCCGCACTGCTGCGTTCATTGACTCCACAGTATTTAAGTTGCACTTTAAGCAACGTTAGCAAGGCAGTAGACAGCAGACAGTAATTCCTGTCCCTGTATTGCATACCATCAAGACACAGATTCCATCGGGAGTCTAAGCATAAAGACCACCTGTCTATAAATACACTGCGCTCTAATACTTTCAGACTTCTCCTGAGAGCTGTCATTATAAACTGCTTTGGCTGTATTATTATAGATAACGCCATAATTTCATAAATCATAATTGCCGCACACTTCCATTTGCTTCATGTATGTAGATCGAGAAAGAAAAAGACAAACAATTCGACTGCATGGTTTACTTTTAAATGTTAAGTGAAACTTTACGCGGTTGAGGAATCTCATTTTCTACTACCACTGATAAGTTTAAACTGTCACCATCTTTATCATTATTGATGACTTGATTCACTGGCGTTCTATAGAAAATAATAATTGATTTTAATTTCTCGTCATTCATTGTGGTGTTACAGAATTTAGCAGAGCATTCTACTGAAGCTTATCCAGGTAAATTGCACTGCCTGTACTTGTGCTTACACTTGTACAGAAAATGTTTCAATACATGAACTCTGCAGGGAGATGAACAACATGCAGCTCTGCCAAACAAGGCCTTTTTGGTTGCTGCGTTTCAATCACGTTCAGTAATCAGCCAAACAAGTGCTGAGCAAAGTCAGGTCACTAGACTCCATATCACCAAAGTACTGTATAGCAGTCCAGACCTGATATAATAGAGGAGCAAGGGGAAAACAAAACGACAAACCAACCAGAGTGGACCCCGGTGAACGACGACTAACACACACTGTGGAGGAGTTCGAAGCTGCTAACCCTCTTTAAATGCTGTGTGGGCAGGGAATGGCTATTGCTTTGTTGTGTGTGTGTGTATATATATATATATATATATATATATATTTTTTTTTTTTTTTGGTTTGATCTAAAGCATGCTCACTCTCTGAAGCTGCCTGGCCAGTATATGGGATGCACAGAAACAACAGTGCTCTCTCTGGAACTAAAGGTGGTGATCGCTGCTGGCTTTATTTATATTAGTCCAGTCAAGTTCAAAAGCCAGTCTCTCTGCGGCAGAGGCTGCACTACAGTATCCTACAGATTAGTCTTTCTTTTTTCTTTGACTTTATTAATGTCTTTCTTTGTAATACTATTTATCTGTATAACATACAAGTAATTAAAGTATATTGTAATACAAGGATACACTATTGCTGTTTTTGTTTTCAATACGGTATCTGTATTTTTCTTTTATAGAATTGTGTTTTTGTGCTTCTTATCATCAGATTTTAATTGCATAGTAATCACATTACAAATACAAGAAAACTGGTTGACTTTCATTTTTTGTACTTAAATAAATACCACATGCCATTAAAAAGAAAGAGTTGCCCATATACTCCTGTTAATGGGCTGGAATTACATTGGCTTTATGGTCAATCAAAATATCATTTTGAGGATAAAGAGAGGCAGTGAGAGTGGAAAGTCTCAACAGTGGGGTGCAGCAGTAACCCCAGGTGTTCTGAAGCAAGCTCAGTGGGTTCTGTCCAATCCATAAGAGGAGACAGGTCCTCTCTCCTCACATGTCATCAGAAAGACTAACGTCAAGAGGAAAAGCACATGGCGTGTGTCAGAGGCAGAGATGCAGATCTCATTGTATCCTGGCACCCACAACGTATACGCCAGCCCCAACCGCCAAGGTTATTTTTAGCCCTGAAATTTCAAAACATACTGCCCTGTCAGCACATGTGCCAGGATAAGTCTGGGGCATCCCAACCCAGCACTGCTACTCTACATTACTAATCTGCATTTATCCATATTACCAAGAATCATTAAAATACACCCTGGTATATTGACATCTAAGTAATAGGTTGGTGACAAGTGTTAGTGTAAAAAGTGAGCGTAATTTAAACAGAATTCATAGTAACCTACAGCAGTTTACAGACTTAACACAAAAAAAGAGCTCTTATGATGCTCATCCATAAATGGAACCACAGAAGATGCAGATCAGAACAATAAAAGTCAAGAGCCCTAGTAAAGGTGGCTCCTGACACAACTCACAGCCTGTGACCTTTACATTTCCTTTGTTTCTTTCCAGTTCCTAACCTACAACTCAACTAAGTCTCATGCCCATGATCCACGACTACATTTCACATTTATAGAATGAACTCGGTTGGAATTTTATTAATATGATAATTAGTTCTTATTCTCTGTAATAATTGTTATATGTGTAGAGTTTATGTTCAAATGTAACACTTATAAAGCTTAAAAATATGGTAAACAGTAATTTACCACCATTTCAACATTATTATGAGATAATTAAAATTAAACAATAACAAACAAGGAAATAGCCATTACTCAGTGTTCAAGGTTCATATTACATTGTAGACCGATATACAACATTGCCACAACTTAAAAACATCTTAGTTTACAGCTGATGGCCTAATACAGAATGAAAGTAATATTTACCACGTCTGAACGAATTCTCTCAGCCAAATTAGAATGGTGCTTGCTGGTTGAGGAAAACGCAATGAACTACTCTCTCACTATGCTTTATATAGCCTCTGTCTCAGCCGCTGGGTGTGGATGCTGTTTGGGTGCGGTTACCTTCAGGGACTGACATTCCTACTCTTCTGTCCTTGGCCTTCACCTGTATATGATAATGCAAGTTCTCTACAGAGCCAATGCCCGGGGTGCACAGCCTCCCACGCAGCCTCGATTGGTCATTCACACTTGGTTATTCAAAGCAGAGGTTTTTACAAATGAATAATTGTAACAATGTGTTTTCAAACACATACACACACGTTATGCAAAGTAAATGTTATCATTAGAATATAGAAAACTAAGCTTGAAAAGATCTCTTAACTGGGGTCATGGAGTGACATTTAGATCAAAGCTAAGGTTGCTGTTTCATTAAAAAAGAAAAAAAATGGAAAGACACAGATGGAAAGACACAGAGGGATTATTCATGCAGCAGTTTATTTGCATAATGCTTCGGGTAGTACAGCTCCTGCCTGCTTTGTAATGGGCTAAAGGGAATTCATTTGGCCTTAGTTTGCAATGGTGGGTGCTATCCGTATTCTTTTTACTGAGACACCTCAGTGCATCAGCAATCAAACAGCAGTCAGGAAAGCTGTTTGGCTTGACCAAGCTTACTTCTGAGCTAATGCAGAGATGGGGGCCACAGAGAGGGGTCAAACCTTTCAGTGACGGGATGCAGTATTACTACAAGACAAATAGGAAAAACAAAATGAATGAGGACTGGACCCTGAGACAATTTTTTAAAATGTTTTGTGTTATTATTATTTCCAAATCAGAGCCATCTAATTTCCTGAACCATGGCAGAGTCTTTGTAAATTGCAGTGGTTACAGCAGAATCTCTAGACTTTGCACAGTAGAGCTTTAATCCATTGTCACAGGCAAAGCTCTGCATGGCTGGTTACATGCCTCTGATGGTTTAAAAAAATACTATAAGTAACAGTGGGATTTAATGTCCAGGCGATGGAAAGAATAAAGCATCGTATTATACTGTACATAACATCTTCAAATTCAGTCAAAACACAAGCAACACAATAAAATGACAGCAGTCAGCATTCAAGTACAAATGGTTACAAGTTAATTGCAGTCACTCTATCAGCCGGCAATTAAAAACATATAACATGCAACACGTATACCTGCATACATGTGCCTCAGACGTGAACACAGACAACACAGGCGCACGTACGTACCCCCCACCTCTCTCTCTCTCTCTCTCTCTCTCTCTCTCTCTCTCTCTCTGCACTACCCCTCCCTGTTCTCCACTGAGCCTGTCGAATGAGTTGCTGATCAGGGCACTTTGTGACAGTGGATTTGAAATGCAGATTCCCATCTGCTTTAAATGGGGCCAGCCAAGATCAGAAGAACTTACTTCAGTGAAGCTCAAATGGCAAACCAGATATTGAGATTTGAAGATATTTATACTATCCAGTCATGTATCACTAACGTCAGAAGCTGCTCAGTTGCATTCCCGCGGGTCGTCTGCAGACTCTTCATTGGGAACCGGCTCTTTGTTTAACGTTTCTTATCTCTGTCTTCAAATTGAAGTTGAGGCTTTTTACTGAGAAAATATGAGCCGCTGCAAAGTAAAACTTTCATCATGAATTCATTTATTTGATTTCATCCAAAGAAAACCCATCAAGCTGAATTATCCCTTTTAAACGGCTGTCAGGAATGACAAATTGCACTCTTATTACACTTCCTAAAACAGGTATATTAAATGCATTGTAGTTGCATTGTAATTACATTGCACTGTACTTACATTGTAATCGCAACATCCTATAACTGAAAGGATAACTGATAAATATGAATGCATGGTTTATAGTCATTCATTTAAAGTGGCGATTACAGATTTCAAACACAACACCTAGTTAATTGAAATGAAAAAACAAAACCAATAAAGACTATTAAGAACACTTATATTATTTTCTATTTTCTGGCATCTCCATGTATGGACTACGTTTCCATATTTTCCAGACACCATTAGGTACTGGAGTCTGACAAATTATATTGATTTAACAGTTAGAGAAACCTGCACAGCAATATTTAGTGTGAAAATTCATCAAGTGGTCAACCCCCCTTCCCGGCTGAAACTGATACAAGCAAATGAGAAAAGTGTACAGCAGGGAATGCAAGAAGACTGGCCTGAAACAAGCTGGAGACTGGCCCGAAACAAGCTGGAGACTGGCCTGAAACAAGCTGAAGACTGGCCTGAAACAAGCTGGAGACTGGCCTGAAACAAGCTGGAGACTGGCCTGAAACAAGCTGGAGACTGGCCTGAAACAAGCTGAAGACTGGCCTGAAACAAGCTGGAGACTGGCCTGAAACAAGCTGGAGACTGGCCTGAAACAAGCTGAAGACTGGCCTGAAACAAGCTGGAGACTGGCCTGAAACAAGCTGAAGACTGGCCTGAAACAAGCTGGAGACTGGCCTGAAACAAGCTGAAGACTGGCCTGAAACAAGCTGAAGACTGGCCTGAAACAAGCTGAAGACTGGTCTGAAACAAGCTGAAGACTGGCCGGAAACAAGCTGAAGACTGGTCTGAAACAAGCTGAAGACTGGCCTGAAACAAGCTGGAGACTGGCCTGAAACAAGCTGGAGACTGGCCTGAAACAAGCTGGAGACTGGTCTGAAACAAGCTGGAGACTGGCCTGAAACAAGCTGAAGACTGGCCTGAAACAAGCTGGAGACTGGCCTGAAACAAGCTGAAGACTGGCCTGAAACAAGCTGGAGACTGGCCTGAAACAAGCTGGAGACTGGCCTGAAACAAGCTGGAGACTGGCCTGAAACAAGCTGGAGACTGGCCTGAAACAAGCTGGAGACTGGCCTGAAACAAGCTGAAGACTGGTCTGAAACAAGCTGGAGACTGGCCTGAAACAAGCTGGAGACTGGTCTGAAACAAGCTGGAGACTGGCCTGAAACAAGCTGAAGACTGGCCTGAAACAAGCTGGAGACTGGTCTGAAACAAGCTGAAGACTGGCCTGAAACAAGCTGAAGACTGGCCTGAAACAAGCTGGAGGCTGGTCTGAAACAAGCTGGAGACTGGCCTGAAACAAGCTGAAGACTGGCTGGAAACAAGCTGGAGACTGGCCTGAAACAAGCTGAAGACTGGCTGGAAACAAGCTGGAGACTGGTCTGAAACAAGCTGAAGACTGGCTGGAAACAAGCTGGAGACTGGTCTGAAACAAGCTGGAGACTGGTCTGAAACAAGCTGGAGACTGGTCTGAAACAAGCTGAAGACTGGCTGGAAACAAGCTGGAGACTGGTCTGAAACAAGCTGGAGACTGGCCTGAAACAAGCTGTCTCTAAATCAGGGAGCAGTCCGTGGGGCGTGGTGATGCACCAGCACAGCATGAAGACTTTGCAGTGGATCGACATGAGAAAGCCTCCTTACAAAACATCTGCAAGGAATCATTTGAGATTCCACAGTACCTATTCAAGTTTGTTTTTTATCACTGCGCAAGATTCCTCTCTGTTCTCTCTGTAAAATATTTTCTTGGAAAAGGTTTAAATGAATTATTCCTTGTGTTACCATCACCAGAGCTGCCCTTGTGCAGTTAAAGTGCAAGTTTTTTTTTTTTTTTTTTTTTTTTTTAAAGTCTGTGATTCATATCACACACAAACATGTTCAGATGCAACCTTAACAAAATACGAACTCCACGTTTATCCACGTTTTCATATTTTGTATCTGGTGGGAAGAAAGAAAGCTCTGGTGAGCCCTTAAGAGTTCTTTAAACTACTTCAACCAAAGAGAAAGAAAAACAAATACAAGGTACATTTTTTATTAGTCTCTTATTAAGTCACAGCAGAGGGACTGTCCTGTAAGTTAAACTCTTAACAAACCAGGACAGGCATCTTGACAAATGGTGCTGGCTACCGATTGCTCCATGCTTTTATTTATAGCTCCTTTAGGGAGGCTGACAAATGGATTGTGATTCTTGCTGACTAGTTAGTTAACACACATAAAAAAATCAACAGTCATCTTCAAAGCGACAGTTAATTGATGACCTACAGCGGGCAGAAAAACAGTCAGTAAACTCCAACCTCCAAAACATGCAAAAACTCATTTTTTAGGTCTTGTGACCTTAAGATGGAGGATTACTAAATGTAGTGTCTTTTAAATCATGTTTCAGGTCATTGGAGAGCTCCCATTCTACCCACAGAGCTTAATTATTACTGGGGGTTTAAATGCCCTAGATTAATGGCAGCTTTGAAAAGCAAGAGACAGATCATTTCATACAAAATCTGTACCAATCTGAAAATCACCCAAACAGACATGCATACTGTATTTACAAACACACCTGCTTTTTTCAGAGTTATTATTGAAGTCTTAGGCTCAATGCTATATGCAATACACAAAGTGGATGCCACACACAGTTTGGGTGAAATATACTGCATCATTACGATCAACACATACTGCATAATACAGCAAGGATTTTGAATATAGGCGATAATGTCTGTTACTCATATTTCATACTTCTAAGTATGTAAAAGCGAGAGATGAACTAAAATCAATTTTAAAGTTAAGTACACATCGCACAAAGCGTGTTTAACTTGCTTGAAAACATACTATATATATATATATATATATATATATATATATATATATATATATATATATATAGTAAAACATAACTTTTTGAACTGTTCATATATCGATTTATTTTCTTAGTAAAAATATGTTTTTTAATTTATAAGGGATTTAATCTTCGAAAAAAATGTACTTAACCATCTTGGAAAACAATCTGATTATTAGCTGGGGATCAAATCTGTAGTTAAAGACTTTTTCAAAACAGTTTGTCTCTGAGTCACAGAGGGAGCAAGCGCTACTATCAACAGAGCACAAATTAAAACAATTCAACCAATAGCAAATAACAACTGTAGTATTGATTGTTTTTTTTAAAAACAAAAAAAAAACACTTTGCAGTATATTGATAATCAAGGATAAACAAATTACTACTGCTTGCATGTTAATGGCAGTGCAAATGGGTTTCAATAAAATGGTCTCCATGCAGAGCATTGCAAATGGTCTCCAAATTGACTGACAGAGAGTGCTCTTAATGGTAAGCTGGCATTGATATGGAATTGGACAAAATTAAAGAAGTCAGTTCACTGCACAAATAAACAGTATAAATGAAAATCATGTTGGGTAACTTCAAATAATGGCCGCAAATTCATAATACATTCTGGCTGAATATCACAGGAATAACATCTGAATATCTTGTGCTCTTCCTCTGAGCTCTGAAGTGATTCATTTCTGTATTCAGTGAGAATGCACCTGAATATCTTGTGCTCTGCCTCTGAGCTCTGAAGTAATTAATTTCTGCATTCAGTGAGAATGCACCTCGGTACAATGCATGTTTTATGCATGTTTGCTCAATTTAGGACACCTGGACAAGCAAACACTATGCTATGAAGGCTTCTCAGCTCTGTTCCCCATGAGAAAGCAGAGAGAGAAGCCAGCAATCAATAATCTCACGCCAACACTTCTGCCAGAAACACATTAACAAACTAACAAACACAATATATTGTATAGGGAGGGTGCAGGGGTCAGGCTGTGCTTCCATGCTTTCCTCCATTCCAGTGAGCTGGGAATAGGAACCTGGTGTTAAGCTATGGAGGGCTGTAACAGTAGAGCATGCCGCTGGCCTCTTCTCACTGCTGTACACTGGCCTTTTCCCTTACCAACTACACAATTCAAACAACTGTTCTAGAATGCAAAAGCAAGCAGAATGGAAATATGGGGCAGAATGGAATGGACAATGTTGTCTTAGAACAAAAAAGAACCAGGGGGGCATGACTGAATCTTTAAAATCTTAAATGGAATTGATATAGTTAACCCATAAGGTACAGCAACCAGGACCAGAGGACACAGCTGGAAACTAAGTGGAGATAGACATAGGACAGAGAGAAGGAGACACTTCTTCATATAGAGAGTAGTGAGGGTATGGAATGGGTTCCCTTGTCATGCTTCTGAAGCAGAATCACTTAGATCCTTTAAGACACACCTTGACAAAGCTCTGAGATGAATCAGCTATTAGGAACTGGACGAGCACAGATGGCCCAACTGCTGTTCTATTGTTTGTAAATTATCTTATGTTCTTATTGTATAGTTCACTGAAATAAGAGGCAGCTTTACATAGCACTGTTCTACCAATGCTGCCATTAGCTCAGAAAGCATCAGAGAATAAGTACTCATTTCCAGTCCTTATACTGGAGTAATACAACAGAGTAAAGCTTACCAAGCACTCCTTTGATGTATCTCAAAACATTTTATAAGGTACCACACAATTTCACAACTGTGCAATATATAACAAGCATTTTCATGGTACAGTCAGAGCTGCTGAAAATGCCAGAACATTATAATCATCTTTATAGTCTAGCAGAATTGTAACCAAAATACAATCTGATGATTATACAGCTCTATTAATTACACCGTGTAACAAATGGTTTTTTTTTTTTTTTTTTGTTCCTGGGTAGTAAGTGTTATTTCCTAATTGCTTATGCCTCAAAAGTATAGAAAATGGCTATTATTCCCCACAAACTTTGCTTTTGTGACCAGGACAGTGATATTTTGAAATTTACCTATTTTCCAGAACATTCCAAATAGATTCAGTGCTGAGTAAACTTGGAGTAACTTCTAGAACTTTCTAGAACTTTCCAGTAATATAAATAGTAGTATAAATACAGGGGCCTTAAGCCCACCAGTTCAGTTTAGTTCCAGCTGCCTAGCAGAGTACGGCTGGGAGGTCATAGGAGACTTCAAAATGGTGGCATTCCTGATGGGTCTCCAAGGCGGTTTTACCAAGTTTCCCTGCTATCTTTGCCTTTGGGACAGCAGAGACACCAAGGCACACTACCACAGGCGGGACTGGCCACAGCGGACCGAGTTCTCTGTGGGGAGGACAACGTCAAGTGGGAGCCACTGGTGGACCCCCGGAAGGTGCTGATGCCACCACTGCACATCAAATTGGGCTTTATGAAACAATTTGTCAGAGCTCTAGATAAGGAGTCGGCAGCCTTCAAGTACCTTCAAGACCCTAAGCTGTCTGAGGCAAAGGTCAAAGCCAGTGTCTTCGTCGGACCACAGATAAAGAAGATCCTGGAGTGCAAAGAATTCCCCAAGAAGCTCACTAGTAAGGAGAAAGCGGCTTGGAACAGCTTTGTCGCAGTGGTTCGGGGCTTCCTGGGCAATCACAAGGCCGAAAACTATGTGGAGCTGGTTGAGACTCTGGTGAAGAACTATGGCACAATGTGCTGTAGGATGTCCCTCAAAGTCCATATCCTTGATGCTCATCTTGATAAATTCAAGGAGAACATGGGAGTGTACTCGAAGGAGCAAGGCAAGCGCTTCCACCAGGATATACTAGACTTTGAACGGCGCTACCAAGGACAGTATAACGAGAACATGATGGGAGACTACATTTGGGGGCTGATTCGTGAAAGTGATTTACAGTATAATCGTAAATCTCGAAAAACTACTTACTTCTAAATCTTTTGTAGTCATTTTTGTATTACTTTAGTATAAATACATGTTAATTTGGATTCATATGTTGTTTTTTTCTGACTTTATGTGAACAAAAAGACACAAATTCGCCCGTTTTCTCATTGGAAATAGCTAAATTTCAAAATATCACTGTCCTGGTCACAAAAGCAAAGTTTGTGGGGAATAATAGCCATTTTCTATACTTTTGAGGCATAAGCAATGAGGAAATAACACTTACTACCCAGGAACAAAAATTGTGTTACATAGCGTTAGCACAAATATATTTTCCACTTCATTTCTGTTCAGCAAACTATGTTTAGACTAATTTAAACCACCTAATACAATTTGCAACATTTCCCAGAAAAGACTGACAGGTTTTAACAAGTGACATAAACACAGTTACGCAGTGCACCAGAACTTACATCTCCTAAGAAACAGATGGAGCTTTCTTAGTCTGGGCAGGGCTGGGGGAGTGTGAATGTTATTTGGATGTAAATAAGTGAAATGCAACATTTTGTGCAAAACATGATTGCTTTTATGATAACATTTTACATTAAGTGTCCCGAATTACTGTCTATTCACACAGTAGTTACCTCGTAAATACATGTGTGTTTACACAATGTCATGATGCATAGTTACAGTGTACACTGTGAAAATCTTTTTGCACGATATACCTAAGTACACAATTGTATCAGAAAAGGGTTTGGCTTAGATCAGTTAGGGTTAGGATCATGTCCTGAAAAAACAGTTATACATTAAGTACATTGTAACTATGTGTCATGACATTGTAATTATGTGTCAGTACACATGTATTTACTAAGTAGTTGCTATGTAAATACACAGTAATTAGACACTCTTAATGTGGGTGAAAAAAGGCAGATTGTACAAGATGTTGCTAGTTCTGGACACCAGTGAGCTTCTGGGTCTTGTTACTCTTAATTCTCTTGTATGAGATTATAATAAATAAAAAAGGCATAAGACTACCTGTGCTTTAAAGGCGATGCTATAAATATACATGCAGCAATTGAATTGAGATTGCTTCTGACAGATCGAACCGCTTCTTGACGGGAACAGTCCTATGTGAGTGATTCTGCTCAGTGCAATGTTACTGTCTCCAGTAAATCCAGGTGTTTGCAGCAGTGCTGGAATTCTACAGATGGAATTCCATTTTCTGAACTCATACCACATTCTGAATCTATAGCTCATTGTGCAGAGCCCAAACTATGTTTCATTTACATCAAATAACGCATAAGTCATTATTCTTACCCATTTCCAAGCCATGTAGTTTCCCTTTCTTTGCCCCAATACAGACATACAATCACTAGCACCCTCTCTGAACAGTAAATAGTCTTCATATCGACACTTATTCAGCCCTGCTTTCTGTATTGCAGGGTCCTGACTCCCTCTATAAATTAGTTATAGAGCTCAATTGAGCTTAAACATGTGTGTGAAAGGTTACCCAGCTTACAAAAGGATTTAAATAAAATAAAAAGCAGGAGTGATACATCATAGTTCAAGGAAGTGCTCAAGGGAATGCTATGCTAAACAGTTACATCTTCAATCCAGACTATAGATGGGAAGTGCAATAAATTAGGCTTCAGATTGATGGATGAAACTACTGTGTCTCAAGGCAAGGTGCTATATAAATGCGAATCGGATCCCTTTGCTCTAGAGTGGGCTGATACAGTACAAGTGTCCGTTGCTGCCTCCGTCACCGAGAGCTGATATTGCTGATTTTTACAGGGTAAGGTTCGGCCAGCACCAGCTTTCAATCTGCTCGGTCAGCTAAAGAAGTCAACTCCCATCAGCTGATAAGGCCGGTTCAACATGCAGAACTTGCTGCACAAAGCTGTCAAAGCTGACAAAGCACTTTCGGTCCCCTGTGGCTCATGTAGTGAAGGCACCACAGCTTTAGAGATCAGGGTGGTTCATATGATCAGGAGCTCATTGGTTAGAAACTTTTGACCAAGTCTTGGCTGGGGGCCCACTGCAAGGGAGCTGTACTCCTGCAGGTTGAGGAGGAGAATAGGCTACGGCATCGCTTCACTGACCTCTACTGTCCTGGCAGATACTTCCCAAGCTGGGCCCGTTCCCACCGGATTCAGAATCTTAGTAAACTCTGTTGCTTAAGAGGCGACTGGCAGCAGGAATGGAGGTTGCCTGATGATTTCCAGCTTATGTATAAACAATTTTTGAATTGATATCACTTGCTTCGTTCATGTGCACATTTTGACATGATTTACCTCTCTGTATTGTCATTGGCAGTGACCTTTTATTCTTGATTAAACTAAATTGCCTTCCATGTACACTGCATGTACGGGTTGCATGTAGCAGAGAGCTGCCCTATGCCAATATAATCAAGATTGTATTAAAATCTGGAATGCCTTAAGATTCTCATTTCCTATTGCCTTTAGACACTCAAGAATAATTCAGAGTAGGGTATACCCTCAGGCAATACAAAATATATTTTCCAAGATAATCTTGATTCATAAACCTGCAACGACCCCTCTGAACCTGTGCCAGAGTGAGCAGGCAGGACAGACAAACCAATCCAAATGCTGAACTTTGGGAGAGGAGTCAGGAACTAATAAAATGTTTCTGATTGAACGGGTTGGATTTTAGAAACTGATGTTAGCAATTCAGAAGGCATTTTGACGGGAAGACCAGATGCAGAACCAATATGTTAAGAAAAATATTGAAGCAATCACAATTGTGTTGAAAAATATACTGCAAGAATACATACAACAGCTTGAAACTAGGGAAGGTAATTTAAACCCTACAGCCTGTTCAGTACCACTGTGAGCCTCACAGCTGCTGCTGTATGCACTCTCATTGAGATATTTAAGGTTTGCTGTGAATCGATTAATGCAGTTTACCAAAATTCACGGGTGGTGGAAGAAAGTGTTGTGGCAATGTGCTGGCCTATAGTACTGTAAGCTGTTCATGATAAAGCTGCCCCAACCGTGCAAGGAACAAAGAAGCATGTTTTAATGCTGATGTCATTCAGATAGCTACACAATTCATATCTGTCTCCTACTGTTATATTGAATAGTACAAGTGGAAAAAAAAGCCTTAACTGGATTCTGAGCTTAAACTGATCTAATGCCTGGATTTTTTTTTTTTTTTTTTTTTCATGTTGTGTGGCCAAGCATCGACAAGGCTGGCTTGAAACTGTGGAAATTAATTCAATTGCATACAAACTCACAAACGTTAAGATACAAAACCGAATCAGACTTTACTTTTCCTTTTTGTTTGTTTGTTGCCTGCATGCCGAAAATTATAAAACAAATGACTTCCCTTCACCTTGTTCCTATTGTAATAAGCGTGCAAGTATTTTAAAAAGGAAATACAATGCTTCTCTTAAAGTGCACAACTCCTGCACACTCTTACTATCCTGATATGATAAAGGGATTTTTTTATTTCTCTCTGACACCAGTAATAAGATTCTGAAAAGTGGTTGCGGTCAGTCACTTATACAGATAGATGGACAATGGTCAGTTTCTCATTGATCTGCGCAGGTTATAGAGCACCTAAGCTACTAGGACCAATGTGAAATTATTATTAATTTCTGAGGCCTCATCATCTCATAACTGACACAGCAATGTGGCATACTGTTTAGCGTCTCTCATATATATATACATAAAATATCTTAACAATTTTCTTATCACTAAACTACTGAATGTAATTTTAACCCATTATTAACCTGCAAGGGTTTACATTGTGGTGCTCAATCCTGTCTAACTTTGCAGCCATGCTATATGCTGTTGCCAGTCTCAAATATGACTCAAACAGCACACTCGTTTTTATGATTGCAAATATATTAGAAGTTGTTTTGGGGCTGAGTCTGGAAGGTTCCAGAGATGGAATTTCACAGTTCATTTTCGACTTTCACAACATTGCACCGTTCTCAAAGGTGATGTCATGCAGACAGCTAGGTGCCAAAGACACTTAAAAAATACACTGGATATAAATAAGCATACCATGTTTACCTTGGAACTAACCAAAGAACTGAGCTTTGAGACTGAGCATTAGCAGTTGTTCTTTAACAGTTCTTAACAATTGTATTATTTTTTTATGGTGATAATAAATAGCAATGGATTTCAAATATTACGGCATCGTAAAAGCATATTGAACGGTTTCCCAGCACGGTGCAAAATTAAAGCTGTATTAACAAGGTGTATTGCTACACATGGTATAAAGTGTTTTACACATATCTGCACACCTTGTTGTAGCACGGTTTCAAACCGGTGCTCCTGATGTGCTGCTGAATCAGGAACACTGCAATCATTATTTTAATTGCATTGTGTTGTCATTGCTGGCTACGCTGTGGTCTCCTAATGGTTTTGCTAAGGTTCTTGGGGTGATCCTCTGGTTCTACGATGTGTTTTTTTTTTTTTTTAACTTTACTGTAGGGAGTGTTTGGATCTTGCTGAAAGCCGCTTGCTTTCGATTGTGTTTAAAGCTGATTCATGAAATTGAGGCTGATGAACATTTTAATGCTTGTTTTAGTGACATGCAGCCACCAGACCACCTGCAATGGCAATTTGCAAGATCACTATCACGGTTAGTGCTTGTCAGTTCAGAACCTCTTAGGACAGATTTTAGAAGATGTTTTTTGTTGATTGTTGGGCAAAACTCTTCAGTTGTATTTAGATGTAATGACTGAGTTCCCTATGCTTTGTACAGTTTTGTATGAAAATTGTATTATGTATATAATGGTAATAACTTGCTTTAGATCCCTATAAGTACTGTTTGCAAGCACTGTACCTACACCTATATATTTGTGTAAAATACTATATGCAGTAATATAAAATCAGTGTGAAATGTCTTGCGCTTTAAATCCAATCTGTATAGAGAACGCATTAAATTCAACGCATAACAGCGGCCCGATTGCTCGGAGCACGACACCAATAAAGCCCTGAAAACAGCAGAATAACCTCTGTGAGTGTTATTAAAGGCATGAGGTCACAGCCGCATGCTAAGATCTCTTGCTGCTGTGACTTCCTCTTTCAGGCTGACTCTGGGGTGATTATATTGTCCCAGCGCTTTAATTCCTCTCGACTGCTTCTTAATATCACACCTCAATGCATAGCTAACTGAGAAAGCCACAGCCACTGCTGACAGTCTAATGGAAATCTTGACATATCTCAGCCATATAGCACGCTGAATCTGGTGACCTGGAAATATGGATGCAATGATTTCTGTTAGATACTAGCTGTATTGTAAACCTCAACAGACATTTACAGGATTTTGAACAGAACTGCAATGTTTTTAAAATGGTTGATGTGTGAGATTAAAAATTTTACAGAAGACATTAGGCGATTACACCACCCACGTAGACATTCAAATTTGACAATATGATTCATTCTAACATTTCATTAAAGTACATTATCAAGCTAAGATGAACCTAGCAAAATAATGAGAGAGTCATTGAGGTTCATCCATTTCTCACTCGCTTTTGGTGTTTAATTCGTGTGGACTTCAACACTTAACAAGGAACACTGTGAATTTTACAGCCGATTAGCAATCACATGACTGCATGCCAATGCAAACGAACAGGTGACACCAATAGCTTACCTGCAGCAAAGAACACATGTGTCTGTTTACTTCATTCTCTTTAGGCAATTTAAAAAGAGTTTGTTAACACCCCCAGTTTAACTGTAGTGTGACAGGGTGCCCACCCCTTGTGTGTGTTTTATTTCTATATTATTATTATCTATTATTATTAATAATAATAATAATAATAATAATAATAATAATAATAATAATAATAATAATAATAATAATAATAGTATATGCAATATTGTGTGTGTATGGGCAGACGAAAACATCCATCATTTCATTTTTGTATGAGACCGACGAAAAGCAGGTCTCGTAAAATGTGATTGGCATGGATGGAGTTGAATCCCCCATCCTAAGTAACTCATGGGAATGTGGCTGGAGCCTTAATGAGGTAATTGTTCATTAGGTAATTAAGGCTCCAGCCACTGTATAAAAGACTCGCTCCGGGCTCAGAGCTGTGAAGAGAGTTGTGAGGAGAATTAAAGAGATTAAGAACGAATGCTACCAGCCAGCGAACAAGGTACTCGTTGTTATAGAATAGATTTATAATTTTGTGTTTGTTTTACTTTGGCCCGTAAAATAAAATGTAGTGGTTTGGCATTGGAACAAAATACATTCAAATTGTCCTATTGTCCTACCAAAGAGAAGAGGGCTGGCATCTTTATAGTGAATGAGCACTTACCTCAGTGAGGTGTGGGTTAGGGTTGAACCCACACTGGTTGCACACGGTGGAGTGGCACTGGGTACAGGTGTTGAAGTTTGGCTGGTTGTGCAGTACTGTCAGATCAGTGGTTTTGCAGAGGGGACACACTTTGCTGCTGGGCATCGGGGCGATCTGGGGCACAGAGTAGGGTGATGTGGGCGTGGTGCAGGGTGAGACCGAGGGTGACTTCCCTGACCTCACGCTGGTGTCCACGTGGAGGGAGTGATGGGGCCCCTGTTGCTGCCCCTGACCTTGCCCTGGCCCCTGGGTCTTCTGTTCTCTGGGACTGTCATGGGCAGCTAGCCGATAGGGCTCGGTGCGCCCTCCACCCCCTGTTCTGCTGTCAGCATAGCCAGCTTGGGATGATGGTTTCGGACCGGCCACAGGGTTAATTTGGTTGGGTCTCTCCGACAGGCTGAAAAAGGAACACAAGAAAAAGAATTAGTTATGACTGTGCCCCAGTTGGGCCAAGCTGTTTAAAGACTGCAAGACAGAGCTATCCTGTTGTCGGTTGAAATCATTTTTTTTTCTGACCTATGACCTCTGAGCTGTCAGTTACCTCGGGGACAACATTAACGACATGGTTAACATAGGAAGTGGGGCAGAGAGAGTATTTAATAGGATCCCAGTAGAGTACCTTTCTCACAGGCACCACTAACTGAGCAAATTGGGGATTGAGGCCAGAAGGAAAATTGGACTGTGGCAGGACAGGAGTTCTGCACATAAAGAGGGTTTTTTTTGTGTAGATGTATACTGTAAATAGTGTGTGTTTTTTTATAATTGTTGTAAATAATTAATGAAGTACCTGACGCTCCTAGGAAAGCCTGCCTGCTGTGTGTGATTGACAACTGTGGATAATCAGCAGGTAGGTCCCGTTTATTCACCTCAGGGCTGCTGCAACTCCAAGGATAATGGATTGAATATCGTCCACACTATCTGGACAGGGAGGCCTGGCTGTGTAATCCTGATCGTCGTGAGTGACCGGGATCAGAAGATAAAGAAAGGGAAATTGCAGACGGCCCTGCTAGTAGTCAGGTTTGCTTATAATTGAGCAGAGAAGATTGGTTCAGGGACTGTAGAGCCCACTAATGTACAGTGAGCGAGGTGTATAAAGCGAGACCTCCATGCCTTAGGGAGTAGCACATGCAATTCACGGCACCTTTATTTTGATCGCTTTTTGTACTGGCCATATTTCCTCAGTGCACTACCATTGTGTGTGTACATGTAAATAAACCTGCGCGCCTGCAGGGCGTGGTAACTTCAACCTCCGTCTCGATCTCCTGCCTATCACTCAGCAGTGAATGCACGCACGATGCCTGTTACATGGACAAAAAGCCATCACACTGAGGAGCAGGGTCCTTGAACATAGCAGGCAGGCTAGGGAGCCACACAGGACGGATAGTGGATGAATAACAACAGCTGGAGGCACAACTGCAGCATCTTTGTTGTGCATTTATTTGAGAACACAGGACAAAACAGGATCCAGTTAGAATAAATCATTATATTATATCCGTACTTAATGCTTTCACACATCAGAGACGGTTCCCACTTCCAGGTGTTATCTTTCACGTTACACGCCCAAGGGCTGAAGCATTCTCTCCTGAATACAGTCATTCAAAAGGGGCAGAGCTGAAACACATACACACTTAATAGGCCACATTCTGCTACCGCAGAATCGTCAAGCTTCTTTCCCACTTGTTCTTAACCCTTACAAAGACAGCATGAACTGCATGAGCACGTAAGCTGTGTACTGTACTGCTGGTCAGTGTTGGCAGCAGGGGATGCGGTGAGTCAAGAAGCGAGGGGTTGGTAGTAGGTAAGTTAGTCCTTCCGTCATCCAGCTCATCTGTCTGGATCAATGACTAACTGCACCAAGAAAATGAACTGCCATTGGAAATGGGGAACAAATCTTTTAGGCTGTCACAGTATCCAGGGCATTCCTCTGGGAAGTACCCACAAATTAGGGACAGCTGCAACGCATTCTGTCTATAAATAGAGGAGAATAGAAATTTGCACACATGGGTTTTGGCGTGTTAATCAGTCTCTGTCTGACACTTGTATTTACCCCCAATATAATAAAAGGTCCTCAGTGTTCAAAGGGGATTTACAGGATAAGGTGTCCCTTCACATCCAATGTCAGTATAAATACGCTGAACTGTCAAAGGAATTAAATAAAAAAATCTTCTTATTCCCCCTTAGAGAAAAGGATTTTAAAATCTGAAGAAACAGCTTTTCCACTAACCTGTTATCCTCCCATTGTTCTTATCCTGTACCTCTTTGCATCTGACTGCCAGGGTTTCAAAGAGCCGTCAAAGACAAGCAGAGACTTTTATTCTATTCTTTTCTTTTTCACGATTCCTCAGATGCTTTAAACTGTTCACAATTCACAATTAGATTTTCACCAGAGACTATAAAAAAGATTAGGAAAAAAGAGCAGTCAAGGCTTGCAAAACCAGATCTGGAGCAAGACCTCACCTCCCAGATACTGGTGTGATGCCCTTACACACAGTATGGCTAACATACTGTAGCTATACAGTGGTTGAGTGAAAAATGACTGTATGTTTTTCATTTGTTCTGAAGGGATACATGACCATTGTCTAGTAACATGCCTCCAATTCATGCAGGGAAGTTAAAGATGGAAATACATAGCCTGTTGTCATGAATTACAGTCATCACTTTTGAAACATCAGTCATTACAGTCAGCACCTGCCAAACCTGGCTCCCCGTATCTTTGTCTATTGTGACCAAAACTGACTTGCAACAGGGACATGGAGGTAAATTTCAGAAAGCGAGAGGAGAACTCCAATTACAAAGCAAATGAATCTGTCATGTGAAGGCCAGCCCACTAACTCAAATGAATCTGTCATGTGAAGGCCAGCCCATTAACTCAAACGTGTATGCTAGCTAATCAGAGGTGCTTCCAGTTTCTTGTCCACTAATCTTGCACGCCTCCCTAATTACCGCTCCACAGTGCTAGCAGACAATCCCAAGTTCTGGCGAGAAAAACAGAAACACCAAAAGGATGCGAAGACCCGCAATATATTACCCGTCTGTACATAACTTTAAAGCACTCAATCATAAACAGAAATGTCTGTCCAGCGTACCGAAACAAATTGCACACTTCTGCAGCTGAAGAGACTACTGTAGTGCTGACTTTTCATTTTTCAATTCTGTATGTGCACTGCAAATTGCTCTGTGCAAAAAGGACCTAATGGAGTGTATGCTGCTGCTGCCGATCATGTGCATAGTAACCGAACACTAGTTCCTTATGCATTCAATATCTGGGAACTGTTTAATTGTGAGAGCAAGCCACAGCTAGCCTTTCCAGACACTCGATTGAGCCGCACTTATAAAGTAGTTTATGTTTTGATAGACCTTACATCAGCAGCTTGCGAGAAACTGATTTATTTTACAAACTGTTTAAGTTGCAAATAAATGGATTGCTGAAAGCAATTAATGTTTTTCTTGTCCGCCCCCAGTACTGTTAAACTCATATATGCTATTTTACTCACTGTTTTCAATTTGTTCCCAGATTATTCTTTAAAATATTCCATTAAATTGCCTTCAGAGCCTAATTGTTGGTGCCAGTCAATAACATTAGTAAAACTGTAAATGACTCACTCTAGACGCTGCAGAAAACAAATTAATAAATTAGAAACAAATTAGTCTTTTTTTGGTTGCGTGTCCCTAATTTTCTCTGAAATTCAACATTAAACTAAGAAAAAGGCTACAGGGTGGGAGAGAGCACTCCAAACTAAAAGTGACCATGATTAAAATACAGTGAAGGTTCAGGGAATGAGACCAAATAAAAACACCTTCTATACAACTGCTGTACGTTTGAACTATCACTCTAATAGCTCTGCAATATTACTGTTATAATATATATATATATATATTGATAACACATTGATCAAGAGAAATGGGTAAACATCTGGTTCATTCATTACGATCCTCACCCCTGAATGAACATCAGAGCTCCATTGGCTTTTCTCTGAGATACACAAAAATAAAAGCTTTTTACCTCGTGGCCAGATATTACAATTGCACTATTTATCATACATGATTCTTCTTTCTTTCTAAGACATCTGAAATACCAATCATTTATGGCAATCCCTGCTAGGCAACACACGGGACGAGAGAAACCACAGCCACTGCATGTCAGCATCACCTGCACCAATACAAACTGCAAACGTACACTATAATCACCCCCCTTCCACTGCTTACAAAAAAATGCCTATTCCCCCCACTGCTGATGATCTGGAAACACAGATTTAAATTACATGCCTGAGCCCTCTCAGGAGGAGAAGATGCTTGACGGCACCTATATTGTATGTACTAAATCAGCATTTCTTTCTCCCCTTTCTGAATATTTCTCCAACCCCACTGTGCTTATTCAGTGAAAAACCTGGTACTGACCCCCTGCGCAGGCACGTGCTTCAGCACAGGTTTATTGGAATTCCCAGCACACTGAAGGAGGTTGTCAGGGTTATGCTTCAAGGTTATTCATTTCTTTGGGCTGCAATTTGCAGAGCGCCTCCTTTTTGTGAAATCAAGCTCAGAAATCCGTCACCCATGTGGATTTATAAAGACCTCTTTAAGGCTATTTGCTTGATTTACAGTACAAGCGCATTTAAATGAAAAATGTGTACTCATCACAGCACGCTGTCCTTCACGTTGCAGTGCTTTCTGAAAAGGCTGTGTGTGTGTGTGTGTGTGTGTGTGTGTGTGTGTGTGTGTGTGTGTGTGTGTGTGTGTGTGTATGTGTGTGTGTGTTCGCGCACGCTTGTGTGTGTGTGTGTCCACATAACAGTGTTTTATGTGCAGAAAGGCTTTTCTGCTCCATCTACTGTAAGTGCAAGCTGCTCTTTCCCAGATGATCAATGAAAGAGGTTCTAAACTACTATACTGTCTGATTCTAATTATTTGGGTAGAAATTTTATTCTACGGCACGTGCAACATACGCAAAAAGCACAATTACAGTATCCATTTGCTTTCAACTCCATTTGCCTCCTGTACATATATGTTATTAAATCTGTACTGCAAATTAAGAATCCAATACTGTGCCCCCAGAAAAAGAGGGTGTGGCCACCTTGGACCAACACACTGAATGCTGCAGAGCATACAGAGTTGCTGGCGGATTGTGCAAGACCACCCCCAATAAACTAATGCCACTTGTAAAATAAGCCGGGTACAAACACATTGATATCCATGCAACAAAAATAAATACCAGCAGCAAGTTCAAATCTGTTATATTTTCCACAATACACAGCTTCTACAGTGTGGTGTGGTGATTACACACAGCTGCTGTGTTTCAGTGGTTATGTACAGAGTTAGCGAGTGTCTAAATCTGCCATCGAGTGGATACAGAAGATTGCCTAACGTCAGTCTCTCTTGTTAACGAGTTAAGAGAGGTTCTGGTCACTCTCTTATGTAGGCGATTAGCTATGACCCTTCCCATTTCCAGGCAATTATTGCACGCAGACAAGCTAATATATTCAGCTCCCCTGATAATTCTTCAGCTTCATTGGTGTAATGCGGCTTGAATTTGCAGTGCTCCCTTTTTCAATCTTTCAATTGGTCATCATCAGTTACAGATCCCCTTCTCTTTTGCTGCACTTGTTTGCTGTCCTTTTGATTGTATTGGGGCTCTGTTATAGGGCCAGATTCACCATGCCTTTAACTTTTGAGTTATTTAATTCATAATTTTACCTATTGTAACTCGATTATTTATTGATAAATAATATAAAAACACAAACTGCTCTCAAACGGAACTGATACATTTCATTATGCATTTCATCAAGACTATGCTTTTGTTTTTATTGTTTTTGATTATTATTTTTTTTTTGCTAGTATTGCATAATAGATATGAAACCATTACAAAAAATAAAACGGTTGACTAAAGATGTTTTTTCCATTATGTTCAGTTCCAGTGAGCTTATCTCAAAGAAAAGATCAATTAAATGGAAACGGAGACAAACACAGAATTCTTCATTCAGTCATTGTTACTGTTAAAATGTGTGATTGTCTCATTTTCCTTTTAATTACGTGAACCAGAAAGAAGGACTCTGTACCAGTGCTGGGTTTAGTTTAAAATCATGGCAGCACAGAAACCAGCATATACTCAGGGACACTGTGTTGAAGGAGGCTGTGAATGAAACACACAACAGCCTGTGGACACTTCTACAGTATGAACAAATCATCTTATAGAGTTACTGACAGTGCATGCCAAGTAATGTGTTGCTCATGAACCGATAGGACAGTAGCCTAATGATGCCATTTTTTTCCATGCAATGTTTAACAAAGAGACTAATTAGTAGCTGAGAAAGTCTGAATGAGATAATGAGGGTCGGCAATCTAAATAGAGTTACCTCGGAATTAATTATTGTTGGATTATAATGATTTGCCTGTTTTTTTTTGTTTTTTTTGTAGTACTGCTATGCAAATAAGTCGAATGGGAAGAGCTTATGTATCTTACAAGGCACATCGCTGGGGGATTTAGACTAAAGAAATCTCCAAATATAGCAGCTAAACAACCTCCACGCTAGAATAATGTACATCCTACACAATCAATTCTTGGGAGTTACAAATAAAGGCTCTACAAAGCAACTACATGTTCTGTTAAGTCACTTTATTAACTTGAAGATCTAAGACAACGATAAAGAAGTATGAATACTATTCATGAGGTGTTACTAGGGATATCGTTGGTGCTTTAGTGTTTTGAAAAACCATGACAGAATCCTGTTGGTCTGAAAGCCACAGAGCATTGCTTTCTGTTACATAATGTATTGAATACCTCCAGTACGTCTTCCTGTAGGGAGGTCAACTGTAGCAACTGCAATTGCAAAGTGTGTTGCTGTTGATGCAGAAGGGGATATGCAGATTGGAGACATTTTACTGGACATACGACAGTGGTCTCGGACAAGGGAAACAAAAATATCCAAACGATACACAGTGCATGAGAGGCAGCACCAGGGAGTAGCGACAATGTTATAAAAGTCACAGGCTAGCACATTAAACTACACACTGTCAGTACTTCTCAGCACACAGCGTCAGTATTTTGTACATTTTACTGTCGGTCATCATCATCTCCAGAGCCGTGCTGTGAATAAGGTTTTGAGACTCAGCAAGCTGTCTTAGTTAACCATTCTAAATGTGCAAATAACCACATTACTTGGAAGAGCTCTTCTTTCCAGAGTCAATTACAGTGGCATTTTTTGACATGGATAGATTGACACCAGCTCTGCTTATCAAAAACAAAATGTCTTACTTACTGGTGCCGCTGGAGTGATGGCATGCTTTCAGCTGCTAAACTCAGTGAAGCAGGCTTCTTATCCATTACCACTTAGTTTGTTCTTTCACCCCTATTTTAATAAGCGTTCTACCAAAAATGAATCTTGCATGGTTGCTAACATTTCAATTAATTATTAAGAAACTGTAAAACAAGTTTTTGTGAACCAGTCTGTGTCTACGTCTTCAATTCAGTGTCCTGCACAGATATCTCCACAGCCACAGCCCTGGAGTGAGTGATAGAGGACCTGTTTGAAGCAATCCCACCCAACACGCTTGCTGCTGCATTTGTAAAACTGATAGAGGCAATAGAGGCATACAAAAAATAAATATGCACTCACTCTGCAGTGAAATAGAGCGGTATGGGGTTTTAAATTAAGATTTTCACAGAAAGGTCATATAAATAATTGCATTGGTAAAATATGGTTGATTTATACCGGTCAGGTCATTATATAGGACAGGCAGTTAGTGGCTCTGTTTACCTTTTGTTAGACACCACTACTCCCAAGTACAAAGGTCATCTGTAGACTGAAAATTTGCAGACGACTTAAAGAAGGTGGTGAATCCCAATGTGAAATTTTTAATTAAGATATCTTACAGTTTAATTAACAATTACCAGTCGGAATCAAAACTACTCAAAGGGCAAAGCCAATGTAATGAAGTGACACTCTGCAGTGATACTTTACTGCCCAGAGAGCTGAAGGTACACACACTCGCTCATACAGTACCTAGCAAGCTGAGCAACATTGGCACATTCATCAGCATGCACCCCCGTGAAAACAATATAGCACAACCTCAACATATGTATACAGATCTATCTATCAAACATGCTGCAAGGAGAGCTAACAGCAAGTCATGAGTTACATAACAAAAAAACACACATGCTATCTTCTGTATTGCTTTAAAGAGGACAGATGCAGACAGTTTGGCCTCTGGAGGCCAGTGACTCAATTATCCAGTGAAAATAACTAAGTGGTACAAGATTCTGATTTGGAATGCTAGCTCAAGCACCAAGTCCCTCTGTGACCTCATGAAGGGATCCATCACTCCACCCTCCCTGTGCTTCTGCCCCAGCTGCAGAACTGACTAAAAGCACACCCCCAGTGAAAATGAAAGATACAGTAACACTTTACATGAAGTGCCTGTACTTACTGTGTATTTAAATAGTAGTTACTTAGTAAATACTTGTGTACTGACACATAATTACAATGTTATCATGCATCGTTACAATGTACTTAAGTATAAATCTGTTTGCCTGGTATAACCCTAACCCAAACCCAAATCCTATCCCTATCCCTAACCCTTTTCTGAATCAATTATGTACTTACATATCTTGTGCAAAAGACTTACACATTAAGTAAATTGTAGCTATGCATAATACCACTGTAATTATGTATAAGTACACATGTAGGTACTAGGTAACTACTATGGAAATACACAGTGTCACCTTTTACATTCAGGCTGTCGGGGGAAGGTGTGTGGTGGGTGCGAGGGTTAGGGTTAGGGTTAGGGCACACTCCTATGTTATTCTCAAAGTCTGCTGACATCAATAATAGATCAATCCACAGCTGACACCATGGGACAGGAGCATTCTCAGAGATCTGCATTTTATAACCAGAGGCACAAACCTCCGGCTTGCATGCTGCTTTCGTCATCTAATGAAGCTGAACAAGGTTGGGCCTCATCAGAATCTGGATGTTATGCTGTAGGGACTAGTGCTGGTGGCAATAGGCAGTATTTCATTCTGATCAGAATTATGGATAAATCAGTTGTTTTTCATTCAACAAACAATCAGACACGTATCCCATTCTAGATACAGGCAAGTTTAAATAAACCACCATAAAAAGGTTTACACAATGATTTATAGAGAGTGTTTATTACTTTTGCCAGCGAGGATTGGTATAAATCAAAGTGTAACCCTATACTCCCTTGGGTATGTTCCCATACAGATTTCATGCCTATTTTCTCAATGTCAAATATACTGGACACTGGGCAGCAAAGTTTAATTCATTTTAAAGGAACCTTATGAACAAAATGCAGAACAAATGAAACTGCAACATTCACACTGAAACATTATGCAAAAATACATAAATGATTAGCTATCATTAGTCACTGAGGAAGGTCTGATTATCGTTGCTGGTTTCCCTCACCGACTCCCATCACTAACGATGGAGCGCACTCTTCCCTCTGCCTCATATCCTCGGTTGGGTATTATTAAGTGGCACTGTGTTGTTGGTTTTGCTAACCAAATGTTTTGCGAAGGCATCGAGGTCACCTCTGTCTGTTTGTATTAAAGATATCATACCACTAGTTCAAAGAAGAGCAGCGGGGAACTACTTTATTGTAAGTAGGCAAATGTTGCTACAGGAACTATTTACGAATTGATTCAAAAAAGGATTGATGCACAGTAGGTTAGGCAGTTCTCCATAAAAAAAAAAAATTTGATGGTAAATTGAAGGGAGAGGTGTATAGGAGGCTCAGTTGATTTGACGACAGTCTGTCTCCACTGGGGGCCAGATTTGAGTGTAGTCTATAGCCAGTGAATGGGTCATTCTTACAGTCTTCACTGCAGAGCATAATGGACTTGGAATAAAATGATGAATGTTCTGTATTGACCATTTCTGGTGAGGCTGGCCTTCCAGGTCAGGATTAAGATGAATCATAATGGCTGTCATGCCTTGCAGGAGAACATCACACAACATCACACATTGTTTCACATTCTTCTGAACCGAATGCATAATGGTCTGAATAATGACAGTGAACCTTGGCAAGCTTAAATCTTAGTGTAGCAGTCAGAGCCTTGAGGTGCTAGACATAAAATGAGCTATATAAATGTGTGCTGTATCACACTGTACTGCTACAAACCTTTCTAATCACCTCATCGCAATACTGTTTTAATTAGTTTCCCAGTGCAGACTGCTGCAACAGAATGAAAGACTCTGCCTTGGGAACAGCAGTGATTTTCACAATCAAGAGGCTGACTGTCACAGACTGTCGAATGTCATCAATACTGTACGGTTCCTCCCTTTCATTATCAGAAGTCACTGCTAAAAAGAAGGAAGGTAGCTCAGAAAGCAAATCCACTGGCTGCAATGCCTTTCTGATAGTGCTGCTGTGAATGTGTGTGAGAGGTAATGAGAAAAGCAGTAGAACTATAGAAGTTAAACCATTATGAGTCAATGCCTTTCACTGCTAACAGGAAAACACCTTCTAAGATCTTACTCCAATAGCACTACATACGCCTAGCCTGTCATCTCTGGCAATCCATTATGTACCAAATTAATTTTTCTTTGAAAAAATCAGAACACACACTGTATTTATGTAATTGCATACATTCCAAATGAATGTTTCTTCACAGAAAAAAATGTAGTGAAATGTTATGCTGGCTATGAAGATCAGCATATAGAAAATGAAGATGTATCATCATTGTGATAGGAAAACACCAAGACATTTAGACTTCAGGTTCTTATTTTATATTGAGGGGTCATAAAAGCATCTACATTAACAGTTACACTTAAACTTAACTTTTGTTGTTAACAAAATTAGAGTAAATTATCATAACAATACAGTTAAAAAAAAAAAAGAACATTTAAATAACAGCTAGATGCCAGTTAAAAATGTGTCAAAAATTACAAAGTAGCCTGTCCTCCCATGAGGACAATGGCACTTAATGGGTAATGTAAAGTGTCACAGTGTATGCGTTCCTTCCGTTTCACTGATATTCCTACAATCCCAGCATTTTAAAAAATGAAAGGCTTTTTTTTTTAATTCCTTTTTGCTCTTTATTTTTTTGTCATTAAATATTTTGTCATTATATACTAATATAAATGTCTCTCTAGGTGAGGACAGCATGCCTCCATTTTCAGAAACACACTACAGCCTGCTTCCAACGCCTTATATTTAACTATACTAGAAATGAATGGACTCTTGTGGTCGTCTTCCACAAATCGTGTAAGAACCAACAGCGAGCATCCATTCACTGTACTGGGCACTGTATTGACACTGCAATATACAGGGTATGGCATACGATAGGAGACATACTCGTCGGTTGACGGTTGTTTATGCAGTAAGTATAATAAAAATCCGCAACGCCACGGAAGAACATTGCTATTAAAACGACAGAATTGGATTTTAATGTACAGTAACGCGTTCTAGCAAGGTGTGTTCTGTTTACGCTATTACGAAACAGCAACCAGATTTACTAGGAAATAAATAAGCACGCGTTTCAGAATGCACAGTGTTTAATGTCAGAATTTCACGATAATTAAGTTCTAAAGCAATCGTTAACTTCCACTTTCCCGTTTAAATAACCAAGTATAATGTTTTTTACACGCATTATGTTATCTAATATATGTATATCTGCTCCGTTTTAAGGACTGTTATATACAGTGCACAATGCTGTGCCGTAATTATGTTATTTTAACCGAAACGCATTCACAAAATCCTAAAAGCAGGTCGTACTCAAAATGCAAAATGCAGATACAGTATTGCTCCTCAAAGAAATAAGGTACTTTCAACTACTCATCACGTCTATAAGACTGCTTGTATCTATTACCTGCACTACGATAAATGAGTTAACCCATTAATTGCATTGAATAAACAGATTATAAATGCATTTTTAAAAATTGTATTATTAAAATTGGAATAAAAATAATAAAAATAAAAATAAAAATAAAAATGTTCAATGAATAATGAATGACAGCACAGCCGGCCTCGTAAAATCAGGCTTCTCGTGCACAGTAGTACACACCAATGTCGATACATAAACAGATGAACCCTAGAACTGCAATTGGGTTAGTGGATTTCAATACAGAACCAAAGTCAACCAGAGAAATACACACACACACACACACACACACACACACACACACACACACACACACACACACACACACACACACACACACACACACACACACACACACACACACACACACAACACACACACACACACACACACACACACACACACACACACACACACACACACACACACACAACACACACACACACACACACACACACACACACACACACACACACACACACACACACACACACACACACACACACACACACACACACACACACACACACACACACACACACACACACACACACACACACACACACACACACACACACACACACACACACACACACACACACACACACACACACACACACACACACACACACACACACACACACACACACACACACACACACACACACACACACACACACACACACACACACACACACACACACACACACACACACACACACACACACACAAACACACACACACACACACACACACACACACACACACACACACACACACACACACACACACACACACACACACACACACAACACACACACACACACACACACACACATATTCTGTGCAAAATTCATATTTCAAAGTCTTTAACAGCGAATGCAATCGTCATAATAAAAATGCAATCTGGAGTTAATATATAATATATACTGTTTGCCAGGAAATGGAATGCAATGTCTTCTACAGTACCTGTTAATCCCTGCCGTGGGTCCGGCAGCCGCTCCACCCCCGACTGCAGCTCCATTGCTGGGCTTGATGAGCTGTCCAGAGCCCGCTGGTGCTGAAATGGAACCCGGAGCTCCTGCCGTGGAGATGCCAGACCCTGGATCGCCGGGTTGCTCTCCACCCTCCATGCTGGCTTCGTTCCCCATTGTCTCGGTTAATAGAGACAAGGAGTATTAGAGTATATATATATATATATTATTATTATTATATTTTTATGAACACTACTTTATTAAAAAAAAAAAAAAATTAAAAAATAACAGAGCGAGAACTCAACGGCGATCTTCTTCCGCCATCATCACCTACAAACCAGCAACCTGCACGGATCAAGCGCGCAAGCACAAACCCCGACGCCGACGCTGACGCTAAGGGGCATCAGAAACACGGAACACGGGCGCGTCCACGTGATGGGGTTGGGAGCGCGCGTGTGTACTCCCTTGCTCGGTGACTAGCACAGGGTACGCGCCCTGAGAAACAACACCCAATTCTTTCTCTCGCCTGGTTGGATAGAAGATTGTAGAGTGAAAACAGCAGTGCTGAATATTGCTGTAGAGTAGTTCGTTGGGCTTCAATTAAATGTATAAGATTGCAACTGATGTTTATCAAATCAAGGATTGTGAAGCTGCTTCGATTAATCTCCAGACAAGCACAGAACATTTCATTTACAAGTTTTACAAGCAACTATACTGTCAAAATGTAAGAAGAAGAAGAAGAGGAAGAAGAAGAAGACGAAGAAGAGGAAGAAGAAGAAGACGAAGAAGATGACGACAAAACTAAAACCCTAAAACAAAACACCCACACACACACACACACACACACACACACACACACACACACATATATATATATATAGATATCTAGATCTAATAGATTAATATATATCGCATATATATATAATATATTACATATTATATCTATCTATCTATATATCTATATATCTATCTATATATATATATATATATATATATATATATATATATATATATATATATATATATATATATATATATATATATATATATATATATATATATATATATATATATATAGTGTGTGTGTGTGTGTGTGTGTGTGTGTGTGTGTATGAATGCATCTAAAATTAAACCTGATCTCTGTACAGAGACATCATCATTTTTGAACTTACAAATCTATTGGCATGCTAAGAGTCAGAAATCAATCCCATTTCTAAAGACAGTGAGTTCATGGTTATTGATAACAATCTAATTATAAGACCAGGGTTTTTAATGAAGGTAATGAGCTCTCAGATTGCTTGATTGCTGACTCCCCCTACAGTGTTATATAGATTTGTCTCTCCCCAGCTGTGCAGTAATAATTGTACCTGGTCCATCACAGTCATCCTGCTTGGAGCAATACTTCCAGTGACAGAAGAGCTGAAGGATCGAATGTGATACATTTTTAAACTACTAATGTAGGGTGAGAAGTGTTTGCATATTAAAGTGCATGGGCTGATGCATTAAAATTAACAAGAGACATGGTTTGTACTGTGCCTTCGATGCCCCTGTCATCAATAAAGATTTGCATGAATCTACCGGGCATGTGACTGAGCAAATATCTGCAGAGTTGTGTGCAAAAGGGAGCTATGAAATGAGTTGTGAAGCTGGAAATATTGAAGATGTTGTTCTGGTTTATTGATTAGATATTATTACTAATGTTATTAGATTAGGCCTGTGGTGTGTCTACTATTAATATTGCAACTGTTATTGCAATTGTTGTGGATTCTATTTTTAGTTCCCTTCTGTACAGTATAAACCTGAGCCAGACCAAACTGAAATGACATGGTTATCTGTGCAGCTATTAATATGTTTATCCCTCTGAGGATATTACACCATGTCTGCAAGAAACATTTAGAACAGGGGTGGTCTAAGTTGGTCCTTCCACTCCTGGTCTTTGTTTCAACCCTGTACTTGTAAATTGAACCAACCAACTGAACCTCCATCTAGACCCTGAAGTAGTTAATTATCTCATTTTACCAGTTAAACCTGGAGTGGAATGGACCCCTGATTTAGAACAATCCCATTTGGAACATTGTTATTTAGAACACTTTGCTTTGTAATACCTCGTTTTGCATTACCTCAAACTGCATCAACTTTGATATGCTGTGAGGGCAAAGAAGGTCTGCTTGACCAGATGATGCCCTCTATAAAGCAAGAAACACTAATAGCACCCTGCATGGCCTTGTCTTTGCTCTATGTTGATTTTGGTGATTTAGGTAAAAGGTTAGAGAATGTTTTCACTCTTCTGATAAAATGAAGAATTAAGTAAAAGATTACCTTTTAGGAAGGCAAGCAAACAGAGACGTCTTTAACATACTATGGCAGTAGAAATCATTTAAAAAATCAATGCATAATGCATGTTCACTATAACATGTCACTTTTGCCATGCATGGGACAACACAAATATCAGAAAGCCAGTTGTGAATCAGGCACTTTGATTGGATCACTGAATGGGACTTTTTAATACAGATGAAGGATTCGGAACACTATAGTCATGGATGAATTGGATAAACTAAGAGGTAAAGTTTTCCTCATTTGGGGTTCTAGGCAGACCTTCTTATATAAGTTTAGATGCCCCCGGTGCTCAAAGAGATCTTTCATAGGAAACATAAAGAAGTCCCCAAGCCTGGATATAAAGCTCTTCTGTTGTATTGCCAGGTTCTGTGCAGAGAGCATTTCTAAATTAATAAAACATGTCCGGGGCAGTGGCTCCAGGTTATGATACTCCTCTTTCCTTCTTTACAGAAACTTCTTCCAAAAATCTACTTACAGAGAGAAGGTTTACCTGATTGGAACTCATTACATTATCACATAAATATCCATTTTTAAAAAGGTCGAAATGGCCACAGATGTAATCAATCACTTTGACAATCCCACTCATCAATATTATAGAGCAGCTTACTTAGGGGATTAAAACTAGACACTTGACAAAATACTTAAATCTTGCTTGTTTAAGTATTCAATTAATGAAATAGCACAATAAGCATCCCCCACATTTATATCTATTGCAATATTATTATTCAAGCATTCAAGGCTTATTAAATGCCTTATAAAGAGACATTTTGTGTAACAATATTAGCAATACAAATGAGTACAATAACTTTAAAATTTAGATTACACAGACATGTATTTGTAGCCTACTTTATTCATCAACATATTCAAATGTTCTATAATAAAAGCGAGATTTTACAGCATGCAATATTTCAGACACTGTGGCACACACAGATTAAGCAGCAATAGAACAGAGGAAAAGAAAGGAGCAGCTTGCAGCTTAGTTAGATGAGTAATGACCCAGTTTACTTTAACAACTAAGCTCTTGGCATACATGGTGTGCCCAAGGCTGCACAACACCATTTTTAGACAGGATTTTTTTTTTTTCAGTTTCACCAGCTACCCATTTTAATATTCAATGCCTACAGTTATATGCAGTGGAAGCCTCACCATTGAAAGTTTGTCCATGTTAAAATTGCAGCTTTAGAATTAACAGCATCTGGTATTCCTGTGTAAAACATTCTCAAAGGGTTGCTCCAAAATGACGTTCTTAAGGTTGCCAACTATCTGATTGTTCAGCAAAGTGCTCTTTATTGGATAACAGAACCAGGATTTTAACTCTCAGAGAACCCTATATTAACCTGATGGTTCTGTTTCCATTTATTTTTATATATATGCACACACACCCCCATCTCAAGGAGGACATTCATTTCTAAATTTTCTTTTTACATCTTGTGTCCAGGGTCAGGTTAGGAATCCCACTCCTAGCACCATACAGTATGGGGCTCAACTGTTGCCTTGCACAAGGATCCTCAGGATGTGAGCACACCACCTTCGGACTCTGAGGCTGGTACTTGACCAGACTAGCTAAAGGAGAGGCTCACTTAGCCACTGATAGGATCACTGTACATTAGCCTGGTCATCAGCTTGCTCTTCTCTTTTTACAGGACCCTGTCACACAAAAATGCCATGGCTTTAGTTACCACTATAGCGTGTAGCTGTTCATCAGCTGCTTGAGATAATCCCTAGTGAGCTTGGCTAAGGGGTATCTACATGACCCTTCTACAGGTATTAGGACAGATGAATCTATGCAAAATGACTGGGGTGTGAGAGTTTACCCCATGCCCCTATAACCCCACGCTCATCAAATATCTAGGTATCCCTGAATGGTTCATTAGTTCTTATGTTCAGATACCTGTAAACAATTTTAACAAGCAATCCGTGCAGTTATACTACACTACCTATTCACTACCAAAAATCACAGAACAACAGAGTGAGGTACATAAAACATAATGATATGCCCAAAAATTGACATTCTGCCATGGTGACTGCCAAGAGTGATGTAGCATTCTCTTCCACTTGGACAACAAAGGGATCAGGAGGCGTCTGTAATCTTTTAAGATTGTTCGGTTGTTTGATCCTGTCAGCCTGCTTCCTTTTTCCACAGGTAGGGTGCTCTGCAGAAGGATGCTGCTTCACAGTCCTCCATGCCTCTTTCTAGATTGGTAGTCAGCAGACTGTAGTTGTTATCCGTTTATAATGCTACACTACAGTTCACGCTCCGGGCCCCTTCAAGGGCAGATGGCTATGGTGTACTGTGCTGCTGCATGCGATCGGATATTCCCTGTGTATTCACCCGATAAGATAGGGGCTGCACCCAGCAGGGCATAGATCACCCTGCCCATGAGGAAACACAGCCCTCGCAACAATGGAGAGCCAGGCTAGGCTGCACAGTGCATGGCCCAGTCAAAGGAAATAAGATAGGGGCTGCACCCAGCAGGGCATAGATCACCCTGTCCATGAGGAAACACAGCCCTCGCAGCAACGGAGAGCCAGGCTAGAATGCACAGTGTATGGCCCAGTCAAAGGAAATAAGATAGGGGCTGCACCCAGCAGGGCATAGATCACCCTGTCCATGAGGAAACACAGCCCTCACAGCAATGGAGAGCCAGGCTAGGTTGCACAGTGCATGGCCCAGTCAAAGGAAATAAGGCTCTTTGATTCACACAGAACCGGCTTGGTTTCTTTCCTTTAAAAAAGCGTCCCACTAAACAGGTTCAGAGGGGAGGGCGTGGATAGATTTAATCATGCCTCATGAACAAATTTTTAAACCTGTTGAATATTCTAGCAAATATCTCTACAGCAAGTTCATTTTACTGACACCTGGTGAATAATTGCTGCTAACTGGGCTGATTTTACAGTTCCAGCTGAATCTTGTTTGAAGGTGTGTAAGAAGGATAGATCCACTGAGTTACAGCATCTCATTTGCTGGGGTGTCCTCGTGTCAACATTTACAAGAGGGCTGGTTACGGGTTTCTACACTTGATTTAACTGATACTTATAGGAGACTTAATGGCAAACGAGAGAATTACACCAAATTCAATTCCACCAGTTGGCTTCACAGGTCCTGATTAGCACTTCTTGAATTAATGCATGTTACTTGAGGAAAGGTTGTCCAATATTAGTGGACATCTGTGAAATCAGCCAATAGTACCCTTTGTAAAATCTGTATAGGGTACATTGGCTTTTATATTTCAATGTTGTACACTATTCTATTCAGATTTCCTTTTAGTTCCCCTAAATTATATTGCTCCCACAGAGGCAGACCGACATATTGCTAATAGATTGAATGTGAATATTATTGTAATTCTGCAAAGTTGGGCCCCCAAATAGATTTGTTCTTTCAGAAATTATCTATCTATTAAATTCTAAAAAAAAAACAATAATAAAAAAAAAAAATCCTCAAAGTGCCAGAAATTACATTTGTATCCATTTGTTTTTGCTGCAGTCGTGCTGGTCACATTTCCAAAACCTCTCGATATATGTTCCAGTTCGGAATCACGTATGACGGTAGCCAATGCATTTGGACAAATCTCTTTGTTCTGTACTGTATCTGACCGAGGAAAATTATTAAAGAGATCTTGCTCCATCTACTGGTAATATACAAACATCTCCCATGAGACAAAATCCAAACACAATAAAAATCACATTGGAGCCGAGGCTGGTTTTACAATAATTACTAAATGACTTCAGCTTGGATCGCTCCCCAGACTCCCATGTTTACTAGTATATCTTATGTATATATCTCTTACAGAGTGCAAGGTGTATACTGTATACTTGCTTTGGGAGTGCAGTGTTTGGAAACGTTTTAATTGTATGAAATTGATAAAATGGTGGTACAGTGAATGCTCCCTATTAAGTGCAAGGGGCCCACAAAATGTGGTATTAATAGCTGGGGCTCCTTACTAGTGAAGGCACAAAGGATTTCTTGTAATTAATACCAAAGGCATTTTAATTGTTTTTAACCGGTTCAAACATACTATATATTTCAATGTTACATTTCTCTCAATAGTAAATTGGGAGGTTGTATTTGAGCTGAGATGATCTTACACAGAGACTTTATTTCTAAGAATGTTAAATGGATAGAAATCTTGATTACATCCCCTGCCAACCATCTACAGCATATACAGTACAAGAATGTGATGGAGGAGAAAAAGGAAAACCTGTACACAATACAGTATTATTGAAGCTTTAATAACAAAAAAGCAGTTGTAACAGTGCAAAAATGTTCACATGTGTTTTATAGTTAAACATAAAAAGTTATCACAACAACAAAAAATTAAAAATACAAAGACATGATTTTTACAGTTATTAAATGATATACCGGCATGGCAGCTTTAACTTTTTTTCCTTCCAAAAATAAAAATGATTTGAATAAAAGGATCTTTATGACGATTCGGGGGCTGGGTGAGCCAGGAGAAGGAAATCAGTTCCATTGCTGTTAAACTGATTTCAACACCTTCTGCCCAATATTATAACGCTCAGGAAATAAAGAAATAAACATTTTGGTGATTCTTTCTCTTCTCTTTTTTTGAAAGAGCTGAAGGTGTGAATTAAAGGCAGATCACTTCTGTATCTATACCTTTTTAGACCACTGTGTGGCTATGGACATCTCGTTATGGTACCTCTCTATATGGTAACAGGGTACTGGGAGACAGTCAACATGGTTTTAGGAAAGGGAGATCGTGCCTAACTAACTTGCTTGATTTTTTTGAGGATGCAACCGATAATGGATCTAATCTACATTAATGATTTAGATTCTGGTATAGTAAGCAAACTTGTTAAATTTGCAGACGACACAAAAGTAGGAGGAGTGGCAAACACTGTTGCAGCAGCAAAGGTCATTCAAAATGATCTAGACAAGATTCAGAACTGGGCAGACACATGGCAAATGACATTTAATAGAGAAAAGTGTAAGGTACTGCACGCAGGAAATAAAAATGTACATTATAAATATCATATGGGAGATATTGAAATTGGAGAAGGAATCTATGAAAAAGACCTAGGAGTTTTTGTTGACTCAGAAATGTCTTCATCTAGGCAATGTGGGGAAGCTATAAAAAAGCTAACAAGATACTGATACATTGTGAAAAGTGTTGAATTTAAATCAAGGGAAGTAATGTTAAAACTGTAAAATGCTCATCTTGAATATTGTGTGCAGTTCTGGTCACCTCGCTATAAAAAAGATATTGCTGCTCTAGAAAGAGTGCAAAGAAGAGCGACCAGAATTATTCCGGGCTTAAAAGGCATGTCATATGCAGACAGGCTAAAAGAATTGAATCTGTTCAGTCTTGAACAAAGAAGACTACGTGGCGACCTAATTCAAGCATTCAAAATTCTAAAAGGTATTGACAGTGTCGACCCAAAGGACTTTTTTAAAAAAGATTCGGGTCACAAATGGGTTTAGAAAAATCTCATTAGACAGAAAATAGGAGACACTTTTTTACACAGAGAATTGTGAGGGTCTGGAATCAACTCCCCAGTAATGTTGTTGAAGCTGACACCCTGGGATCCTTCAAGAAGCTGCTTGATGAGATTTTGGGATCAATAAGCTACTAACAACCAAACGAGCAAGATGGGCCGAATGGCCTCCTCTCGTTTGTAAACTTTCTTATGTTCTTATGTTCTTATGTTAAATTAAAAAACCTTGCACCGGTTTTGTGATTCTAACACTGCAAGATGAAAAAGCTGCCTTTTGCAGGAAAAGCATTAAAAAAAATTCAGACAAAAAAGAAGGAGTAGTGAGGTGATTTGTTTTTTTGTTTTTTTTTTTTTTTTCTGAAAAGGACCCAACTGTCACATGGTCTTGCCTAAACTGATGCCCAACAAGATCATTTATACATCAGTCTGTATTTGTTCATTAATGAAGAACAGGTTTGATAATGCATAATTACAATTATACCAGCACATGTAACTAAACATAAGAACTAGTAAAAGGAAACTGTGCATGATTTAATAATGTGACAGAAATAACTGTGGTATAACGAGATGGTCAGATATACAAAAAAAAAAAAAAAAAAAAAAAAAGATAAAACACCCCTAAACTAATTTGGAGATAAATGGGCACAAAATAAGTCCTTATTATACACATAAAACTATGAGAGCAGGAGAAAAAAAAAACTAATGGATTCATCCTCCCCAATCTGCAAACCACCCAAGCTTCTTAATCCAGACCTGGCACCATCACTCAGGCATCACAGCTCAGTCCTCACATTCAGAATTAATACACCCAAATACTGTGTTTGTCTGGTATATGAATCACAAGGAGCTGTACTGAGATCACCCAAATAGGAAACAGAACAGGATAAGAAAAATAAAAATGGGGCATTCACAGCTGGATCTGAACAGCCCAAAACAACTGCACACGTGAAACAAGAGTCCCTATCTGTGTGTGAATGTGTGACTAGCTTCATTAAATGGTCTGCTAAAACTGAGCATCTTCCGCAATGAGCAGAAGATACTATGGATATATGCAATAGCGTTTCCCTTATTGCCGTTAAAACCCGCAGACCAGTTCCTGGGTTGGGTTCGGTACAGTACTGTGTAGAGTCCTCTGTTCAACAAGCTAAACTAATACAAGTTTTCCAAGCGCTGGGTTTTGTGTGTCAGGGTTACTGCCGCTTGGCTTTGTATGGTCGGGAGCGTTTCCGACGGTCCGGCTTCCTCTGTTTGTGGAGGCGTCCGATGCTGACGCCCTGACGACGTCGTACAGAGATGTTCTGTTCCACAAGGCTGGCCAGCATTCCTGAGGAAAGGCAAAATCGACAGGGTTAAAGGGAGGCCTTTCAGCATCTGATGACCGATAGGGAATTACAAGAACATGGTGTCTGATCCACACTAAATGAATAAATGGAAAACTTTTAACAACTGAGCTGAAAAATTGGAAATTGAATTCCTGAAAAAAGTTTTTTTTTGTAATTGGTCTGCAAATTCTGGAAAATAGTGTCTGGATGTCTGGAAATATAAAATCATGCCGTGACAATGCTGTGCTCTGCATCCATCTTCTGCCAGTGTGCCCAACATTAACCAAAATGAGGTCAATATTTCTTCTCAGACACTTGGTCACCTTTTTTTCACACTGGAAATAAACTGCTGCTTGTAAATGTTAAAGGATGCATAACTATTTAAAGTAATAAAGAAATTTGAAAGTGAAATCCACCCGACAAAGTCCAATACTGTATGCTCAAGTTAACATCTAATTAGACTGATAAATAAACTGGTTTCTCAGTAGTGTCATGGTGCAGCAGTCAGAAATGGTCTCTTTCCTTCAAGTTTGTGTACAATATCATGCAAGAGGATAAATATTAGCCAATTTCCAGGTATTAATTTCTGAATTACCTTTTACTAGGAACATGTAGTATAGTTCTCCGCAGAGTATCAATGTAACACACACTGCCAAGCAATGCAAGTAAAGTTCTAACAATCCAATGCAAGTAATTCTCACCTTCCTGTGCCAGCATGGATATAAAAGTACATATAAACTCGTCATAGTTGTGAGTCCTCCTTTGGTCATCAATCTGAAAAAAATAAAACAATAGGTTGTTGGAAAACAGAAAAAAATGTGTTTGTTTCAGAAGCATTACCCTAAAACCGATGCCTGTGTCCATCAGCAAAACCTTTCACTCGTTCATTTGTTTATTCGCACCTCGTGAAACTGCTAGTGGTCTGTCCACACACTTGTATTGTAATATACACTTAACCATCTGCTCAAAGATTTGGAAACCTACCTTGTATTTCTTTCTTTTTTCAACCTCCTCTTTCAGGCAGGCCTCATAGTTGGCTATCTCAGCCTCTACACATTTGAGCAAAGCGAGGAGCTCCTGTGATGTAAAGAAAATTCATTTACGATGGGGCTGGGTGGGGTAGATGGATACAGGTTTAGGGAAGCAATTAACTACTAGAGCACCTGAACGGATGTTTAACTGATTGAATTAAACATGGTTGTAACAAAGACCTAATCTAGAATGTTTCCCACCCCAGCACCTAACCTTTACAGAGCCTCAAAAAAATATTACATTAAAACCTACAACAAGTAAAGTGCAAAGCGTTACTACAAAATAAACTTTTAAAAAACTTTTTTAAATGGGTCACTGACTTTAGGGGAGTATTTCTCTCCTATGGTTTTGCTGGTACTGTTTTCCCCAGTGTCCAGTTTCTCCTTGCTGTGTCTGGGTTCAAGAGCCTCATTGTTCTCCTCTACATTGCTCTGCAGCTGCCCGCTCTCATTCTTCACCTCCTTAGGACTTTGCTCTGAAAGCACAATTACAGACATTACACATGTATGCTTCAGCTTCCCCATTATTTTCTAAAAGAGAAAGAAGTCAGTCCTTGCCAGTACTTGAAAGCTTGGATGGGACCTTGTTAAATTCAAGTGTTTTAGTAGAAGTCTTGAGTAAAAGAGAAGAGTGCACCCGATTCTAGCAGTAAAAGCACCCATTTTTTCCAATTTTATATACAGAGGAACTCTGACAGCGATCAAATCAACTGTCTCTTTTATTGATGCTTAAGAATGTTTGTTTTTTTTAAACCTGAAAAAAAAAAAAATTGGTCAAAAATAATTCTTTATTATTACCAACTAGCACAATACAAGGGTTGAAAAATGCAAGCCAGCGCACCTTTTAATAAAAAGATATTACACAGCAAAAATGTACAAAGAAAGAGCCACACACTCCGCAGCAAACCTGTCACCTAAAGCAGCCCCTTACCGGTGTGAGCGAGGGTGCAGAGCACTCCGTCGGCCTGCAGGTGGAGCAATGCAGAGCTGACGGCCTGGCCCAGGTCCCTCACGGCCCGGTTGTAGCGCAGGCAGTCAAGTCGCAGCAGGCCCTCGTCCTCCCCGAACAGCACCTTGGAGAGGTGGGAGGTGACGGGGCTGGAGGGTCGAGTGGCGCTGGCTGAGCGGATTGGCGAGCGCAGCGGGGAGTTGAAGGCGCTGCCAATCTCCGAGGCGGTGTCTGTGCTCTCATTGCTGGGGGTGGGTGAGGGCTGGGAGGGGGCAGTGATGCAGATGCCCCCCGCTGCAGCAGTTTTGATGGTGAGCGGCACCGTCAGGTCCTTCCTCTGGGACTCCTTCAGCTTCTCAGTCAGCACGCCCATGGTGTTGGGCTGCAAGAGGGACAGCTGGCCTCCCTTTGACTGCTTCAGGCCAGGCTTCCTCTTGTACCTGCAGCGAAAAAGAGAGAGGAGAGAGAGAGAGAGAGAGAAACAGTACTTTTTTATTTTAAAATTATTAGTCTATGCACCATTTTGCTTTTTTTTATCTGAATTACGCGCAGGATAAAACTGTAATAATTACTGAAATTTCATGTGTGTCTTGTAAAATTATTACACGTGATTTATAGGCAGGAGCTACTTTCAACAGCAAACAATTACTATAAGTTGCTCATGCTGCATTCACTTTTGTATGAGAATGACAGCCCTGTCAATGTTTGAAACATCAAGATAAATGAAAACGTTATTAGCTCTGAGCCAATGTTTGCAAGCCCACACTAACGTCAGCGGCTCACCTCACTGGAGCCTCGGCTTTGCTGGTGTCCTCTTCCTCTTCATCGTAATCATCCTCATCATCCGAGTAAGGCTGAAGTGAGGGGACTGGAACCCGGGTCCGCCCTACCCCCGCTGCTAGGTCCTCCTCCTCCTGTCAACGACAGCACGTCGTCAATGAGTCACTGGGGCACAGCAGAGCGCTTGTGTTGTGACCGTACCTTGTACACTATGTCAAACTACCAGATTTATGAGGAAAAATATATTTTGAAACCATCTGACAAAATGAACCATGCAACAAAAGAGCCCCAACAATTTGCGTTCGCTAATACAAGAAAAACTAAAACATATTTAGTAGTGTTGTCAATGTAACCTGTTACAGCATACTCCCAACAGTTTTCATTCATCCTAATACAATCATACTCCACAAGGTAAAACACACATTTGTTGCAATGAATCCAAACTGTCAACAGATGGTGCTCTTCTCTGTCAGTACACAAACAAGGGACGACAATACAGCAGGGATGGAAATATGACTCCTACTGCAAAGCAGTTTCACCTATACCAGGTTTGTATAGGACAAGCTATTAAACTCATAGTAAAACCAGGAATGGATACCCTTAATATACCCTTTCTTCCATGATAAACTTCTAGCGATACGATTAACAAACCTGACATACAAATGCAATCCAAGGTAGGAGAATTTTAGGTAAACTACGAGCAAGGGAAGATTCTTCATTAAAAGCGGCATTAGGGCAGAAAAATGATATTTTTTCATTATTCATTATCTCCTGTTGGATCGGACCCTGGAGGCAGCAACTCTAAAAAACGATTTACAAAACAAAAAAAGACAGCGCCTGGCTGTGTACACGGATATACTATAATAATATATACCATCGTATCACATGAATGAAGCTTCCTGACCTGCATGGGAGACTTGGCGTAGTTGTGGTTGTCGAGGAAGGCTGGCCACCGCTGGACTGTGGGGCTGGGGGTGACGGGCGGGTCGGTCTGCGAGCACAGCACCTGTTTCCTTGGGGCTTTTGATCTGCTTGTTGAGCTCGGGTTTGGTTCCGGCTGGCTCTGCGAAGAGGAAGACTCTGCAGATTCTGGAAAGTCAAAAGCAGCATTAGGACTGGGACCTGCACCAGTTCCCTTCTTATTCTTATTCCAAACATTGACCCTTATGTGCTGTTCATGTCCGTGCTATTGTGATTTACTCTTAACCTCCTACAGATCTTTTGCGATGATGATTTTGTGCAAATGTTTAACCTATACATACAGTCTGAGATTAAAAGGACTATATTTATGGTTAATTCTCCAGAGAAGCAGTCGTGCTGCATTTAAACAACCTCTTCCGTGTATTGCTGATGCAATGTGTTTAATTACTGTGAGTACCTGTGCGTGAGGGGTCTGCTGTAGCCAGTGCCTTGTCTGACTCTGCTTCCTTTTTCACTGTAGGAGAAGTCTCTTCTGGAGGCGAGGATTCCTGTGCTTTCCGATCCTGGACCAGTTCTGGCTGTGTCACCCGGATAAGCTACAATAAACAGAATGACAAAACACATGGTAAAAAAATACAATGCGTCAAAAGTGAGCTATATCAACCACTGCAGTTTGCATTTCATTTCTCATTTAGTTTAGCAAAACATGTGCAAAAATACGCTGAGTAGCAGCTCCAAAACTGTGCATCGGTTCTTCAGTAAGCAAAACAGATCAAACTCACTGTGCTTGCTGACTTGTTCATCCATCCATTGAAAGTGGTAAAGCTGGCCTGATGGTCTTTACCACAGATTAAACGTGCCCCCTGTCAAGTTAACCCTCCATACCTGTTGAAGGCCCTCCAGCACGGTCTGTCTGTTCATTTTGAGCACGTGTAACTTAGACTCATATTTTATACGCCGGTCGGGGACAACAGCCATCAGGTTGAAGCGGATATCGTGGTATGGCTCCCTACGAATGGATAGAGAACATTCAGCCCAACTGTGCCTTTCAACTCAAGCTGGCAGGTTTAAATGTGAACTCACTGGCATGAATTCTTGTCTTGCAACAAAGGATTCAATTATGTTTACCTGGCATCTCTTTAATTTAAAACCATTGATACTAAGGACAGACAGGCATATGTTTTACAGGAGATGAGAGCTTAATAAATTGATTGAAGGTGATCGTCATTTTCCTTACCCAGCTGTAGCCAGTCCTATCCTCTCCATGATGACTCTCCTGGCTTTGTCCGTCCACTCCTCTTCCTCTCCCCAAGGTCCTAAAGAAATACCAGTTAATACATTTACAATCACACTCAATTGGGTAATTTCAGCTCAAGTGGATCAAATTGATTATAGTGTCTGCAATTTGCCTATTTTGATGACCCTTGTCATGATTTTTTCCATGCGGGACAAGTATCAATAAAGCTTGTGTAAATAGCTTTCCAACAATAACAAATTAATTGATGCGAGAGTGAAGCAGCCCCTTTTGTTGCACTTGAGCTAGATTGACACAATTATCAAGTGGCTGGCGCAATGACTTTTAAATGAAGCCCTGGATGGTCTGGGAGGTTCTGCAGCTGCAATCTTTCCTGTTGCTCTTACCATGGTCAATGGGGTACGCTTTCAGCCCATCGAGCTCAAACAAGCGCCCCTTGATCGGCACGTAACTGACGAAGTGGAAGGCCTCCATCGTTCTCACAGCACTGATCCCATTCTGTTTCTCTGGAAGGTGTCGTGGTTCAGGTCTTCAGAGGAAACACAAGTAACACAAACGAGGCAGTAAAGTCCAACATGTTCATTGTTTTACCAGGAGAAAGCAATACAGCCTCCATGTTAGGCAGTTTCATTAGTGCCAGCTATACAGGCATATGAAATAAGGTGGATAGTTTTTTTTATATATATATTATTCCAAAAAGAAACTAATGCATAGTGCAGAATAAACTTATTCTCCCCAAACTATCAGCCAAATAGTGCTTAATTTTTCTACCAAGTAAATTATTTGGTAAGTTTTGAATTAAGATTATCACTAACGATTGACCAAAAAACTAACTTGTGGAACACTTATTACTTCAACCACATATATCAAATAGATGGATTGATATGTTCATTGTATTGGAAGACCATTATAAGAGCCATTCGCTCATGATCCCTAACTTAACATATAAGCAAGAGAAAAATGGTTTGCATCTTACCTAGCATGGCTGTTGTGAGCTTTTGCAAGCTCTGGTGCATTGCCAATTGCATAGCCTTTACTCTGGAATGACAAAAGGTCTGTTTTCACATTACAGAGTAGCAGTTTCACTTCATTATGTGGCATTTTACTTATGGCTTTGTGAGCAGTTGTAGTTGGAAGAGATTTTAAAAGGCTGTATAAGAACCACGGTATTCATTTCTCTACACTATTGTCCCGCTGTACTGCTTTAAAAAGAGACAGACATTTTGTATATGACAACTGGGACAGTTTCTTACCTCTGGGCTGAACCCTTTGGTAAACTCCTTCATACGGCTTAGGGTTAGTCCGAGCTCTACATCGTTACAGTTCAGGAGGACACTCAGCAAGGCGTGGGTTGCACACGAGTTGGGGATCAGCTGAGCAAACAGGAAAATAACAGATATTAAGAAGAAAAGCCGGTACTAAACACACACACGCAACTATCAGCAACAGAAAGGTTCCACCATACCTGATGTGCAAAGAACATGTCGTTTACAATGTCATCATCAATGACAGACGTCTCATCCACCAAGGTAGAGACCTTCCTCCGGGATCGGCGCTCTTCAATCCACTTAAATAAGAAGATGAAGCCGTACACAGGACTAGGGAGAGAGCAGAATGGGAAAGTAACAAACCGTTGGATACCGGTGCTAATAAAAAAAAAAAAAACACAGGGCAATGAAAAGCA